>NC_090245.1:77592527-77652527 GCF_037325665.1 Littorina saxatilis
GTCCCACAGTGAAGTCGTTCAGTGACGTTTTTTAATGAGTGTTTAACACTTCTCTATGTTCAGCCATGCCGAAGCACAAATCCTTTACAGTGACATACGCTCGTACAAACTAAAAGCCTTGAAATATCTAGAAAACGAAGCTGCAGACAATGTTTCGGTATGTGCCCGCGAGAATTCTTCCAGAAGAAGCTGAGAGTGGAGACGACAGTGAAGACGATGATGTTGACTTCGAAGGACTAGAATGAGCCCACGATCATCAACCCTACCAGATCTCCAAACAAGAGAAGAAACTGTGTTTGTGCTGACTTTAGTCCGAGAATTAGAAGAATCAAGGTCACTTGTGTTCTTTTTTTTCTTTTCTTTCTTGCACAGATTTATTTGTGTAAACAAACGGTGTGTTTAATTTTCATTAAAATTGCATAAATCACATGGTTGTACCACTTTATTTCTCTCGTGAAAATGTGATGACACGTTATCTTGCAAAGGGGTGTATACCTAGCACACGCCCACCCCCTACTTTTACCCGAAATCTGTGCGGAGGGGGGGGGGGGGGGGGGGGGGGGCGTTTGCTAGGTATTTTACGGTATATGCAGATAATAATTGTCCTTAATGTCGGCAATGAATAACTCATGGGCTTGACATGTCGACACAAAGGCAGGCAAGGCCAACAAAGCATACACGGTATGGAATTCCATGAACAATTTCGTGCTGATGACAGAACTATCATTCTCGAGGATCAATAATTTACAATGAGGATGACTTTTGTGCTCAAGCAATCTGCAAGCATCACTGAAGCTAATTTGTTTCCAGTTTTACTGAGCACTGATGTATAAGCTGAAACTACTGATATATGAGAGTTATCATCACACAGGATCCAGTCACTGCCTTCCAACATTAATCTTCACACTGTTTTTTCTACATCCAGTATCAGTTATCACCTTACAACAACAAAAAACACAAAAACACCCAAAACACCTGATCGGCTTTAATACAAATAACTTTTTCCCCAGAACAATCCCACTCTGAAACAGTACCAATTGTCACATTTGTTCACCCCACAAAGTGGCACTGCATGGTCACAGCTGGTTCAACTGTACATATAATTTATGGCACTTAAAATCCCTGTACATTTCCACTGAAAAGGGCAAACAGGTCCTCACATACACTGACTGCTATCACAGTAATTATCTATGTAGGATTGATGGTCACATAGATTTTTGTCTGACAGGCCACTTGCACGGATGAGCTTATACCTTGTGCTATCGAGAACAGGTAATCCATACAGGAACCCATGCATGAGACTCAGACTCTTAACTACCATTTCTATTTCAATGCACTAGTCACAATCATCAGGAAATGCTGTCAGTTCCAACAGCTTCAAAGGTGAACAAACACAATAAAATATTGGGCTAAACGTTGCACTCCCATGCACAGCTCCAAAATAAGAATTCACTGACTGACTGAAAAACATAAATTTAGGATTCTGCGCACAGAGGCTAAACACTCTCAAGTGCGCTGTTCCAACAGCATCAAAGATAATTACATTGTATATATTTCGGACTGACTGAACGACAACAAGCACACTTGCGCCATACGTTGTACACTCTCACAGCACTAGCTTAAACGACGTAAATGAACAGCTGAAAAACACATCAGTCGTGTACTTTTCCAGTGGCACCAATCATAGTTAATGTCAGACTGACCAATTTAGCACCATTATAATGTACACACACTGAGGTTACAAAACTCGACTGCCTTTGCATCATCACAATACCCAGCTGACCAACCAACGCGATCAGCACAATTAATTAATTGCTGACATGAAGTGCCTCAGCTGGCGAAGAAAAGAAGCGGAGAGGGTGTGTGCAGGTGTGTGCGAGTGTGCTTAATTAGCATCAACAAGGTTTCTATGGAATCACAGTACAACCATGCTTGCATGTGTGTTATTTGGTTTATAATGTCAAGATCAGAAATTCCTGTGCATGCATGCCTTGCATTCTTTGATGTAGACGACTGCAGTGCTGATCTCAGCCAATTTTTAATTGGACTGCCACAATGTATGCTTTGATGAGACATGTACCATATGTCGAGAATTCATTTTTCACTAATTAATCCTTTGTTAAAGAGATGCATATTGATAAAGCTAAATGCACTTCTAATTGTCGCGATCTTCATCTGGTTATTACAAGGATGGGAAAGAAACCAAAGAAAACAAAAGCATCAAATCATATCGTTGCAAAGAGCACTTCAATGTTAATTTGACCCAACCACTCGACATTAACCTGTGGTGTTTTTTGTTTGATTCAAGAATGTTTTTTCTTGTTTTCTTTTTTTAGTTTGTGTACATATCTGAGCATGATGTTCTATACAGCACAACACCCTCCCGTCCATCCGTCCCCCCATGCCCCACCCCACCACACTGCCTCCTTGTTCCATCAGTCTCTGTCCTGATGCACCATTACACCAAATATTATACATATGCAAAATAACACTCTCCAAATGAGATAACAAGCATAAGGGCAATAAAAAAAAGAGCTTAGCATCTTCTGACAATGGTACTGCAGATGAGGACTACATGAGTATACAGACTATTGATTTTATGCCTTGCAGGCAAGCACAAATCCTGGCGCATCATACAGAACTGTATCCTTTTTGTCATGTGAGGGTTCTTCTGACAACCTGATGGGTTGCCTAGCAGATAAATTTAACAGTGTTAATTGCTCGTCTGACACTGTCTGGGTGCCGACAATATTAGCTTTGGTGGCGATGCCAGATTCATCTCAGAAATTGGTTTCTGAGTGTAAATCCGACATTCGAGAAGGTTATTTTGTGTGTGTGACATTATCCTCAAGGGTTTTGTTTGTGTTTTTTTTATTCTTTCGTCTGTGTGTGTGTGTGTGTGTTTGTTTGTGTGTGTGTAGTTGTGTGTGTGTATGTGTGCGTGCGTGCGTGCGTGCGTGCGTGCGTGCGTGCGTGCGTGCGTGCGTACGTACGTACGTACGTACGTACGTACGTACGCGTGTGCTTGCGATTTTATGTGTGTGTGTGTGTGTGTGTGTGTGTGTGTGTGTGTGTGTGTGTGTTGCATGCTAGCACATGTATCTGTGTGTGTCTGCATCTACGTGTGCGGTACGGCAGCTATTTATAAACAAAAAAGTAAACAAGAAGAGCAAACGCTCGATCGAGTCACTTTCGCAGTTCTGAATATTATATGAGGCATCAGATGGACAGGAAGAAATTGCTATTCACAACACAATGAGTCACGTTCACATAAAATTTGAGCCCGGTCACTTTTATAGTTTCCGAGAAAAGCCCAACGTTAAGTTGTGTGTTGCCGAACAGAAAAGGCTAGTTATCTCCCTTGTTTTTCTGATAACGTTCGTAAAAGGCTACAGATGTAAATACTTTGATGTAAAGAATAATCCTACAAAGTTTCAATCACATCCGATGAACTTTGTCAAAGATATAAAATGTCTAATTTTTCCTTTGACGCTGACCTGTGACAAGGTCAAAGGTCAACGAAACCATCGTTAAAGTGTAGAGGTCATTGGAGGTCACGACTAAACAAAATATGAGCCCGATCGCTTTGATAGTTTCCGAGAAAAGTCCAACGTTAAGGTGGTGTCTACGGACGGACGGCCGGCCGGCCGGACAGACTAACACTGACCGATTACATAGAGTCACTTTTTCTCAAGTGACTCAAAAATAGTACAGTCATAACCTGAGACAAAACCAACCTGAGTGCTCACAGGGGTAAAAACTCAGGTAAGCAATCACACAAAAACATTAACTTAAAACTCCAGTACCCCATCCCTAACCCCCTCCCCCACATTCACAAACACACCACTAACACCTGATCAAGATGATAAAAGCAAAACTAAATGAGATATCCAACAAACACACTGACGAAAAGACTTGAACCACACCATACAACATCATGCTCCATTTCAATCACAAGCGAATTTACACAATCTTCGTATCTAATTCCTTCAAAATGTTCTCTCTTAATTTCCAATGCAAGTTATAATGCTCACCCTGTGCAACCTGTTGCCACTGGTGAGAATACAATCTTTGCAGCTATCACACAGTGGTGCTTTTCCTACAAACCCCTCGCTGTAGTACATCGACCCCCTGCCTGGAAAAATGTATTTGTTGACCTGCAGAGCTTAACACACACGTAATTCTCTGCCTAAGTACTAGCTGTACGGAAAAGTATATACCTGATGACTCTATCAGTAAATGTACCAGACATCCACATTATGCACACACACACCGACAAGTGCGTAAACACACACACACTGTCATACACTACTTGTGTGCACATGTGTGCGCATGCACACACACACCCACACACACACCACAGCCCACATCTGGTAACTGTTCCAATTCTAGCCAAACAAAAACTCACACCCGGATACTTTAAAACAACAACAAAACTAAAATAATAATAATGATCACCCTATGCACAGCTTTCACAGACTATTTTGTCCCTAATTATCCCGCCCACAAGACTCCTTGGCACTTGAAAATCAAAAGGCCCACACAACAACAGACCTTAAAAATCTCTTAAGAAACATGCCTTTTTCTTATTCTAACCAGTAGTTGGATTCTTCCTGTTCTCTTTCACACTAAAACACTGATTGTATTTCTATAAAACAAAACACACACACACAAATTAACCACAAACCTCTGTTTTACAAACTTGGCACTTCAAACTGCATGCCCCTGCTTGACTATTTTTACACCCCCGGTATAGGGGTGTGTATAGGATTCGGTCGATGTGTTTGTTTGTTTGTGTGTTTGTGTTCGCATATAGATCTCAAGAATGAACGGACCGATCGTCACCAAACTTGGTGAACAGGTTCTATACATTCCTGACACGGTCCTTACAAATATTGGGACCAGTCAAACACACGGTTAGGGAGTTATTGGTGGATTAAGATTCTACAAGGACTTATAGAGGGACATATTAATGGTCAAAGGGAAATAACCTTCTCAGTTGGTGGCAGTGAGAATGGTAAGGACGGGGGTGTTTTTCCTACCTCGGAGGAATTTCTTGTCTTTAATGTTTGTCTTCCATTATAATATTGTGTGCTTTGTGACCCCGTAACATCTTTTTCTGCTAGTGCATGTTCACAAAGAATCTGATTGAGGTTAACACTTTCGCCGTCAAGATGCATGGTTCTCCTTTGCAGGTCACCATCATTCCATCAGTGCTGCTCCTGTTAGCACCCACTTACTTCACAAATGACACTGAGTGACACACTTTTCTCCAATACTCTTGTTAGAAGGGTAAGGAAATTGATTTTGTTTCATCTTATCCCTGCCTGTCAACCCCCACCCATTCTTCTGATTTTTTTTAAGAACTAGTGGAAAGTAAAATAGTAGGGATATATGCTTTTTCAACCCTATAGCTTGCCCACTGTCATATCCCCCACAACCCCCCCCCCCTCCCCCTAAATAACAGTCTGAAAAGCCTTTCTAGGGCGAAATTAAGACCATGGCCTCAAATTTCTTGAATTTTTGGTTCTATCAGACACAAGATACAAAATAAAAGAGAAAAAACAGGTTAAAGAGAAGGAAAAGAAGAAGAAATCAACCGGCGGCAAAAAATGCTAGATCCTGCACTTTTTCCCCCAACTTCACATTTAGCTAACAAACTAATGGATGTGTAAAGGGAGCCAACTCAGGGACCTCAATGACGTTGCACTGTATTCCCTCCTCTGCCTTGTGCAATATCGAAGGTTAACCAACTGAACTGGTTCAGGAAGCAAGGAACAATAATCTGTAAGAAAAGAGAGCAGGGGACAATTTAATGCCTTCCTCATTAGGCAGCCGCCTGCTGTCGGCGAGATCAAACTTGTGTGACATTTAGGGAAAGGGACCTTATTTGTTTTCTTCTCACTTCTTGATAAATTCACAAAACTGATTCGCTGGTTGTCTGGTGAGGAAAAAGTCTCTACAATGATTGAAGGTCTACTTTTAAATGTGTGTATACACTGGCTGTGGACTACTGCACTGTAGTTTGACAACACCAAATCTGATATGATGAATTCAGTGAGCAAGTAATCTAGCTCACCAGTGCTCAGTGTAGAGAGAGAGAGAGGAAGGGAGAGAACTGAACTGAGTTGAACTTTATTTCACAAGGAAAAAGATTTAAGGCGAGGCCCTTTCTTACAATCTGTTCTTGAGAAAGAGAGAGAGAGACTGTGTGTGTGTGTGCGTGTTTGTGTGTGTGCATGTGTGTGTGTGTGATTGTGATTGTGTGTGTGTGTGTGTGTGTGTGTGTGTGTGTGCATGTGTGTTTGTGTGTGCATCTGTGTGTTAAAACAGAGTGTTTGTATGTCTGTACAATTCTGCACACATGCTCATGTTTGCATCTATGAGACAGGAGATGCTAATCATCTTCCTTTGAAATACCACATTTGGGGAAACAGGAAATGTAAACCTTGGGGGGTGGGGAGGGAGTGTGTGTGTGTGTGTGTGTGTGTGTGTGTGTGTGTGTGTGTGTGTGTGTGTGTGTGTGTGGCGTGGGGTTGGGTTGGGGATGACATGGTGCGTGCATGTTGAGGCAAACAGGAAGCTATGACATGGTGGCTTGGGGTGGGATGAGCATGAGGTGTGAGTGTATGTGGGGGATATTCCCATGCATAAGATACAAACTCAGAGGTAAGTAAGTTCACATAAGCGCACTGACACAACTAGAGGCACACAAACATTACTAATACATGTACATATAAACAGACAGAGAGACAGACAAACATACCAACACACACACATAGTCAGGCATCTCTGCACTGCTAACTGCTAACAGATAATTGTACCTGACATATGTATACATACTCACAACACTGAATAGCACCAAGACCCAATAGACAAACATTTCAAATCAACAACATAAGAACCAAGAAGACAAACCCACAGCTAAAACTCAAGCGCCTGTTGGGTCTTGCATTTACCAAGAGCAAATACCAAAAAGTTTTATCAACTCCTTACAAGTCAGAACTTAAAAGTTCACAGATCTCATAGGGCAACAAATGTCGGGAAAGTAATTTGATCTCCAGATCACCCTAACAATACAACGATGATGACAAAAGCATTCACATTAATCACAGACATAACAGCCGTGGGGGGAAAGAACCCCATTATCTTGCATTCATCCTGCTGATTAATTATAGTGTGGGTGGTTTGAACAGCATGAAAAAACAAGAGGCGAAGCCATCAAGGCTCACGTAAGAAATCGACAAACAGTAACACAAACTCAATCACTCCGTCACACACACACACACACACACACACACACACACACACACACACACACACACACACACACACAGAGAAAGAGCATAGGTGAAACTGTGCAAGAAAGCGAGACACTAGATCTAGATCTGTCTGTCTGCATGTAGCCTACTTACAGGGACACGACTGCCAACTAGTCTCGGCCCGCTCAAAATAATAATGACCGAGACTTTCAGTACTTCCTTCGCGTGACGTCTAACCCTCTTACGTCATAATGTGACGTCAATGTAATGTGACGTCTTCAAATGTTAGAGTTTCTACCACAGACATACACACGCACGCACATACGCACGCACGCACAGACAGACAAAGTTACAATCGCATAGGCTACACTTACGTGAGCCAACAAACTGTACATTAATTGTGCCATATTGATTTTTTTGGAATACGTATACGTGCCATTTTGAAAACTATGACAAAAAGTGCTCTGAAAAAAGTATGCACTTTTCAACCGGCCACAACAGAGGTAATATGATGTCTATGAGTCCAACCAAGGATAGCAGGCGCGATTACCTCTTGGTATTTTTTCAATAAAATGCATGTTGTGTACACTAAATTTGAAGGCTAAATGGAGCTTCATTGTACTTTCTGTCGGCTCTAAATGACAATCATCTACATTCTTAAAATGGTTCTGATTAAAGGATTACTGGATCTGCGAAACCAAGGGCAGTAAGCGCTCTAAATAAAGACAACAAAGACAAGTAAGTGTTAGTTAAGTGGAACCTGTCTCCTGGCACCTGAGAGAGTACAAAACTGGCACTGAAATGAACAAACAACTTTCATCCTCTGATCACTGGAAAGCACTGAAATGAACTCGTCCTCGATTCATTGAGAGTTAGCACTGAAATGAACAAACAACTTTCATCCTTGATTCACTGAGAAGCATTGAAATGGACAAACAACTTTCATCCTCTATTCATTTAGAAGCACTGAAATGAAGAAACAATTCTCATCCTCCAATCATAACTGCATGCAGTTTCTTTCTGTTGTTTTAGCAGGATGTAACATTTTTCTCAATCAGCACACAGAGCAGTCAGTCAAACCACTGCAGGCCTGGAACTGCCTTGAAGACCAGTGTACTATATTTTAGTCCACACAGATCAATCAAAAGCAATATATTTAAGAAATCCTGAAAAAAACAGACAATAGGGAAATTTTATGAAAAAGACCACAACAGATACAGTTAATAACAATTGTAATTCAATCAAGTTTGCGTTTTAATGAAACAGATCCTGTGATTGGTCAGAATGCCCCAACTCATTAAAAATTACCGGTCATTAATTGTCGATAACCACTCGCTAAAAAATCCATTAACAACCTGCTGGCGAGGCGCATTGATACAGCCTCAACTAGTCTCGGTTAGCTAAGAGGGTCATTTTACAAGTAAGAAATATGAAGGCCAACGAAATACCGAGACCATAAGGTATGCGAAGGGATGACGTCGAATACGTGACGTAAGTTGATGCATGAATTCTTCCGGACTGCGTCAGTCAATTCCAAAGATCGCTTTTGTGATGAAAAGAATTTGTTTTAGAGTTTGCTGTCCAGAAACCCTCCAAAAAAGAAGAGAAAATGTGTGTGACGGAAAACAAAACAGGAGCAGAGTGATACGATAGGAATACAGAGACATATTTCTTGGGACTTGACCCTTGCAGGAAGGTGGACTGAAAGTAGTGTGTGAACAGAACAGAACCAATTCTGTCTGTTTACAACCGCAGGAAAGAGATCGCCATCAGATTGAATTACAATAACATTAATATGCTTCCATTTGAAACTTCTCGGTCTTCATCGGGGATTGACGCCCTCCCAAAGTCTAATTGAAGCCCTCCATCGCTTCGCTCCGTCGGGCTGCAATTAGCTTTTGTCGGGCGTCAATCCCCGATGAAGACCTCGAAGTTTCAAATGGAAGCATGTTAATGTGTAATTCATAAAACCAATTTGTCAGATACAAAAGAGACGGATTAAGTCTATAATGTGCATTTACATGAAATCAGCTCTCCTGTGTGTCTCTTCCTGTTGAACAAATCAGGCGTCAGTTAAAGGGAAAAAAGTTTAAGACAAAATTGAAAAAGAAAACGTAAAACAAACATGATAAAAATTAATAACAGATAATTAAGAAGCAAACAAAACTATAAATGGAAGGGAAACAACTCACTAACCCCAATCTCCCAGGGAGAATCTGTCATTATTGAGAATTGGTTTGCCCAGTTATCTGTGCAGCACACTAATCTGTTTAAAACAATAGAAGCACTGACCTTCTCATGCCATTTGTAGCTCCTATTGTTTTTGATGTGAATGCGAGTGTAAATCGAAAATTTCAAAACTAAATTTTCATTTAATTAATATACTTACTCAACTCACATAAATGGCATTAACTTCAGTTCATTGCTAAGATATTGAAGTAGTACTCGACCCTGGTAAGGGGGGAAGTAACTCCCTAAGAAAAACAATCCGTAGTCAAGGACGGGAGTCACCTCCCCTACCGGTAACCCGCACATGCGCGGTCCTGCTACCGGCCGTCATTCCCCCACGGAAACACACACCTGTAACACATATAATGTTAGCGGGGATGGATGGGAGGGTATAAACGATGTGAGTTGAGTAAGTATATTAATTAAATGAAAATTTAGTTTTGAAATTTTCGATTCAATCACATATTCTTACCTCAACTCACATAAATGGCAGATTGCACATAAAGGCGGTGGGATACTCACATTAAACTCTTGGAAGTATCTGGCCTGCGGCAACCATGGCTGGGAGGCAGTTGGTACCGTCCGGGTGAGTGCTGGCAATGTCCCGGAGGTAGTAGCTGAGGAAGACATCTTGAGACGTCCAGTATGCAGCTTTGAGGACGTCTGACATCCTACCAGACTTGAGGACAGCTAAGGAAGTTGCCCACGCTCGAGCCTCGTGAGTCCGAGGTGATCGAAGAGGAAGGACTGACTGCCCCCACTGATAGGCATGCCTTATAAGTGTGGAAGACCATCTGGTAAGCGTGGTTTTTGCAATGTCTTTATTTCGGGCTGTATTAATCGAAATAAACAACAACTTCTGAGCTGATGCTCGAATCGGAGCGGTACGCAACAAGTAAGCCTTAAGCGCACGTACCGGACAGTTAGAAAGATCCGGATCGCCGGGGGCTAAAATGTCCCGAAGAGGCCGAATGGAAATGATCGGTGAAAGTTGGTCAGGTTTTTGATTTTTGGCGAGAAAATCGGGACGGAAACGCAGTGAAACCGAGCCGTCTCTTTCAAAAGTGATATCACGGTCTAAACCTGAGAGGCCGTGGATCTCGCTGCCCCTTCGCGCAGAAGCGAGCAGTATGAGCATGAGAGTTTTGCGCGTAAGGTCAGAAAGACTAGCGTCTTGTAAAGGTTCAAAAGCACTAGAACGGAGAAATTCGAGTACTAGCAGAACGTCCCAAGCCGGAACAGAAGTTCTCTCCGTTGCAGAACTGAGGGCCGCGCCCTTTAGCACACTCGCGATGACTCCCCCGAGGGAGATGGAGCGACCAAGCTGCTTGAGAGTAACCGAGATGGCTGAGCGGCGAACGCGCAAAGTGGACGCGGCGCGTCCCTGAGCGGAGAGCCATGCCAAGTGGTTTGCGACCTGCATTGACCGCGGGGCGACCGGGACAACATTGTTAGCTGCACACCATCGAGTCCAAGCTAGCCAGTGCGATGAATAAACAGAGGAGGTGGAACGCCTGTGAGCCTTCTGGACTAAGTCCAAAGTAAGATCTGAGGCGCCTGAGCGCTTCAGTGATCGCCGAACAGTCGCCAGGCGTGAAGATCCAGGAACTCGGGACGATCGTGAAGAATGCCCGTCCTGGGCTGTAGAAGCTCCCCTCGCCGGAGGCTGAGCGGAATTGGCGGGCCGCTGGCGAGCCGCAGGAGGTCCGGGAACCAATGCTGACTGGGCCAGCGCGGTGCCACGAGAAGAAGACGAGGCCGCTCTAAGTCGGCTTTCCGCAGGACCCTTCCGATGAGTGGAGTGGGAGGAAAGGCGTAAGCCACTAGCCCTGTCCAGCTGATCGTCATCGCGTCGATCTTCCACGCTTCCGGGTCCGGAAACGGGGAGACAAAGATCGGAAGGCGACGCGAAAACCTCGTGGCAAAGAGGTCGACCATCGGTCGCTCTACCTGTGCCCAAAGGCGGAGGAGCGCCTGATGTGCGATGGTCCACTCTGTGTGGAGGATCTGAGAGGACCGGCTGAGGGCGTCGGCCAGGACGTTCAGGCAGCCGGGCAGGTAGCGAGCCGAGACCAGAATCTGATGGCGAGCGCACCAAGAAAGGATCTCGCATGCTCGGCTGGACAACAGTTGAGATCGGGAGCCGCCCTGTTTGTTGAGGTAGGCAGCAACTGTCGTGTTGTCGGTATGAATCAACACATGGGTGCCCTGAAGGGCGGAGAGAAAATGCTGAAGCCCCAGAAAGACTGCCTCGAGCTCGAGGCGATTGATGTGCCAAAGCCGCTGCTCTTGTGACCACCGACCGGACGTCGTGTGTGTGTCCACGTGAGCCCCCCAACCCTTCTGAGACGCGTCCGAAAAGAGATGCGTGGAGGGAGGAGGAAGCGCTATGGGCACTCCCTGCAGAAGCCAAGGGGTGTTCATCCACTGAAGCGTGGTCTGCTGAAACCAGACCCCGAGCGGGACTGAAACGTCCCAGCCTTGTGAAGTCGGATTCCAGACTGAACTGAGCGCCGCCTGAAACGGGCGCTTGTGGGATCTGCCTAGCGGAATAAGGGACGACATGGACTCCATCTGGCCCTGTACAGACGCAAGCGTCCGGGCTGGAGCTGACTGAAGCCCTAACAGGGAAGACAGAAGAGCCTGCAGTTTGTCCACCCGGCGTTGAGTGGGACGGACTGTCCACTCCCGTGAATCGAACGCCATGCCAAGGTAAGTAAAGGTCTGCGACGGAGTCAGCTCGGACTTGGTGTGGTTGACTCGGAAGCCGAGATCCTGAGCCTGGGCAAGGACAAACTGGGTATGCTGAAGGCAGAGCGCTTCCTGCTGATGAAGGATCAGCCAGTCGTCCAAGTATGCCCTGAGCCGAACCCCGTGCTGCCGAACGAGGGCACAAAGTTGGCGCACCACCATGGTGAATACCCAGGGAGCAAGTGACAGCCCGAAGGGAAGGGCTCGAAACTGGAAGATTCGGTCCCCCCACAGAAAACGCAACCACTTCCGGTCCGCCTCGTGCATGAGGATGTGGAAGTAGGCGTCCGTCAGGTCGACGGACGTCACCCAGTCGCCCGGGCGAAGCGCCTCCCTGACGGTCGCCGGCGTTTCCATAGTGAACCGAATTTTGCGCAAAAATCGGTTCAGTGGAGAGAGGTCTAAGACTGGCCGCCACCCCCCGGAAGCCTTGGGAACAACGAAGATTCTTCCGTAAAAACCCAAGGAGGAGTGGTCGAGAACCTCCTCTATAGCCTGCTTCTGCAGCAAGAGAAGGATTTCCGCCTGAATTGCCTCCCGAGCGTCGAGGCTGGCCGGAAACCGGAAATTGGCCGGCGCTCTGGACAAAGGGGCCTTGCCTTCCTGCCAAGGAAGGCGGAACCCCGATCGAATCACCCCCATGATCCATAGGCTGCTTGTCCGAGACAGCCACACTGGAAGGGCCTGGGAGAGGCCGCCTGCTACCGAAAGGGTAGAGGCTGGGGGGGTGACTGGATCGGGGGGGTCTCATTGGGGGTTGGGCTTGCGCCCAGACCCCCGCTTCCCAAAGGAAGGTTTACGCTGGTAAGGGCGGGAACGTGAACCACCCCTACCTGCCTGAGACGACTTCTGCCCCGAGGACTTGCCTGCAGCTGGTGCAGAACTCCGTGGTTTGTTACCGTGCTGCTTAAGAGCGAGTTCCGTCAGTTGCACCACATGATGGTCACGAGCCTCCTCCGTTTGCTGCCGGAGGGCATCCAAAGAGCGTGATCCCAGCAACGCACCCTCTGAGAAGGGAGAGACTCTCAAAGAGTCTATGGTGGCCTTATCCGTCAGGCGTGAGCCGTTAAGAAAAGCCTCGCGCCTCCAAAACACAACCTGAGAGTAGAGCCGAGCAGCAAGAGTCATCTGACTGTCAGTGACCTTCGCGAGGGCCGCCAAGAGCATGGCAGCATCAGCCTCAATGGCATCGTCACGGAACCTAAAAGGTTCGATGGACGAAGCGATGGCCCTCGTGAGAGACCGGATGAGCGTTTCCGCTAAAGAGGTCAGCTCGAGGGAAGAACGCCCGCTCTCCTCCAGCCCGAGTAGACTCTGTTCCGTACACACGGCAGTCCTATCTCGGCTATAACCGTCCTGCCGTAAGCGAGCCAGTTCCGGAGTCACCGGAAGTGGAGCTGTGGGCAGTGAAAACGAGGAGAGAAGAGAATGTGGCCTGCTAGGCAGCCGCGATCTTCTTGAATTAGCTGGGAGGCCGCCGCCTGCCTGAGCCGAGGCTAACCAAGGCTGAGCAGACGGGGGGGCTTCCCCATGAGCAGCCAGGAGAGGATAGGGTGTGTTAGCGTCCGCCAACACCTGAGCCATCACAAAAGGGACGGAAGGGGATTCCATGAACCGGAACTTCACCTTCGTGTCCCCCGCGCCCGCAAAATCTGCCAAAGCAGAAGGAGGGGGTGCGACCACAGTAGAATCGGCTGAGACACCCTCAGGGAAATACCGTGAGGTTATCTCCGCAGCCAACTCCAGAGTAGGGCCCAGTTTATTGGGAATCCGTAAGGGGGTAACAGATTCAGAGCAATCCTCATCCCCTTCCTGTTCCTCTCCAAAACCTTCCTGATCTCCATCAGAAGGAGGGTCCGGCAAACCGGAAACCCACCCGTCCACGGAAGCGGAAGTGGCTAGAGTCGGTTGAACAATAGACGGAAGCGCCGCAAACTGTCCACCAACAGCACCGCCGACAACCGGAACCGCCGCGGCGGAACCGGAAGTCGGGGCCGGAAGTCGATGCGTAACCAGGGACGGGATAGCAGGGACACTGCCACCGGAACCACTAGCCCGCTGTCCTCCACCGGAAGTGCCTGCCACAGCACAACCGGAAGTCGAGGACGACAATCCGCGGGCAGGCCCGACCGGAAGCCCCGAGGGGCAACCAGAGGAGCCTACCCCCTGCGAACTCCAACCAGGAACGGCGGCAGCCGAACCAGGAGCTACAGGTCGATGACCGCCGACAGAATCTTGTAGGCCAGAGCTGGGCAAACAAGACGCTGCTGCCTGCCCCCCAGAGGCCGGGACAGCCGAAACTGATCCCAGGGGGGCAGGCTGGCGCGCTACGCCGCTCCCTAGCGCACCCGCCACGTGATGGACGGTGTACTGCCGGGGAGGAGCCGTCTGCGAACCCGGCGACGCCAGAGCGTAACCCGGGCCCGCAGGCAAGTGTGAGCCCCCAAAAAGATGGGGACTCCCACAAACGCAGCCCAACGCCGAAGCGCTGGAACCGGGCGGCGCTAAGGCCGCGAACCCCCCTGAAAAGGCAGGGGAATCCGCAACCGAACCAGAAAAATCCGGCCCGAGATCAGCCGACGTGATCGTCGCGGACGGCCGCAGCCTAGAAAGAGAAGCCACCCCCCCCACGCCAGGCGGGAGGGGAGCGACAGGCCTTTCCGCCGAATGTAAGGCAACTAGGTCATGTTTCAGAGTTGCAAACATAGCCAGAATTTCTTCCCGCGACACGGACTCGCTAGACCGTGGCGTCTGCGAGCGCGAGAGAGGAGAAGTAGAACGTTCCCGCGTAGGGAAAACCGGTGACGGTGACGTAGAGTCGAGCGACACCCGTTCTGTCTTCTTAGTCGCCGGGTCAGTAACCAAAATTAAAGAAGTAGGCTGTGAAGAAGACACAGAGGCACGCGCCTTTGATTTAGACTTGGGCTTGTCTTTATCCTTCTCTTTTCCCGGTGAAGAGAGAAGGGAAACAAGTTTGCCCTTGCTTTTTGAGTTTTTGTCCGCCATTTGCAATATCGAACACGCGCACGTGGAGATGAATTACAACAGCGAAAATACTCAAACGAACGAAAATACTCGAACGAACGCAGTGAAGAGATAGTGAAACGATCTTACCTAAAGATAGCAACGCAAAGACCAGGGTCAAATGGCCTTCCACAAAGGCCAAGGCAAAAAATATGCCGGAGTACAACAACACGTCTGTGCAGTAGTGTTGAAGTGGGTGGAATGACGGCCGGTAGCAGGACCGCGCATGTGCGGGTTACCGGTAGGGGAGGTGACTCCCGTCCTTGACTACGGATTGTTTTTCTTAGGGAGTTACTTCCCCCCTTACCAGGGTCGAGTACTACTTCAATATCTTAGCAATGAACTGAAGTTAATGCCATTTATGTGAGTTGAGGTAAGAATATGTGATTGAATGGTGCGTATGTGTGTGTGTGCTTGTAGTTGTATGTGAATGTGTGTCTGCACATGTGCTTGTATGTGAATGTGTATGCCATGTTTGTCTGTGTTTGTGAGAGAGAGAGAGAGAGAGAGAGAGAGAGAGAGAGAGAGAGAGAGAGAGAGAGAGAGAGAGAGAGAGTGTGTTTGTGTGTGCTTGTGTGACGGTGTGTGAGTGTTTGTGTGTGTGTGTGTGTGTGTGTGTGTGTGTGTGTGTGTGTGTGTGTGTGTGTGTGTGTGTGTGTGTGTGTGTGTGTGTGTGTGTGTGTGTGTGTGTGCATGCATGCATGTGTGTGTATTGACATGTGACCCTATGTGAAAGTTGGCACAGTACATCAAGGCTTGTCAAGGCAATGAAACAACACAAAAACACAGCAAAAGACACTTACCTCACTCAGTTCAGCACAGACTTTGTGGAAGGCGGTGATCCAGCGTGACTTTGCGGGGGTGTTGTGAAGATAGTTCTCCTGCTGCTGCTGCTGCACCAATTGCTGGTGCTGTTGCTGCTCCAGCTCATACATGTCGAATGAGCTGTCCACATACTCTTGTGTACTCTGACGGCTGACGTTGGATGACGTTGGGCGGCTGTTGACAGGGCTGCCGGAAGACACGTGAAACAAGGGGCTAAAGTCAAAGCAGTGGCGAAAGCAGTGGCCATACAGACATTCCATCTTACTTTGAGTTTTTGTCTTAATTTTTGTTTTAAAGGAACATAGCCTTAAGAATACTGTATGCTTTTTTTGTGCTTTTTTTCTACAGCGCAACAGGCACAGATAATTTCAAACAGGAACTGATCGTTTTCGAAGAACAGAAAGTGATCCTTTTCAAAGAAAAGCAGACGAGAGGTTGTCGCAAGCTTTTAAGAAAACTTGGGCTTAAAATCACACACAGGGGTTTCCTGTATACAATTGTCATTGATCCATTCCAAACGGTGTCCAGCATTTTTGATTGTCAGGTTACATCATATACATATAACCAGGTGGACTGAAGTATTTACGATCTGTGAAAAATCTTCATCAGCCTGCACTGTATGTGTGAATACATCACTGCATCTTTCACTTCACTGACACAAAAAATTCACACAGCAACTAATGTCTACTCTGCTAAACAGAGGCAGCTATCCTTCACACACACACGAGAAGAAATCAGCCGACATCCTGCTCATAATGATGACTGTATCATCAAGAATAATCTAACGTAGGCGAGACTTCTCCCTTCACAAAACCCCAGGTGGAACAGCTGTTCTCTTGCCTGGCTAAAAGCAACACAGCATGGTGTAATTTATGGACCCAAAACTGAATAACACAAATCTATCCCGCCAAGACACATTTACAGTCGTTTAGAAAAAAGCTGATGTGATAAAATAATCTGTTTGTTCAAGCCGGTTTCTGCTCCGAACACCAACTGAAAGATTCCTATACTGTAGTGCAAGAATCGCTCACAAGTTTTGTTGGAAATGGCACACTCATTCATGTACCAAGTCTTTTGTGCTGAGACAGAAGTTCCCAGCAGGACTTATAATATGATGCTCAACTCAATGAAAGCATGCACATTATTTACACTGACAAGCATTTATTTTCTTCTCAACTTAACAGGCAGTAAATGTAACTTGCCAAAACTCGTTATGTTCATGATGCAACCATGGCAATCTCTCATTTTTACTGATAATAAAGTATGCCTTTTGTAGCAAAATGTCAACATCTCTTACATCAAATCCTATTAGCTCAGCATCTCAGGATATGAAACACAATCAATTCATTCAAAAGATACAAAGATAATATTCTCCGACAGGAAGCTGAGACAATGACAGATAATGTCCTTAAATGTTCAGCAACTCCCATAAGTGTAATACTGTACTATGATTTACATCAAGCAAAATAGACACCATAAAAAGAGTGACCCAGATAAAATGTAATGAACACGGGCATCATATTTTATGACGCTGAAGTCACAAAGTAACTAATTTATTTACTGTGCATTAAAGTCAAGTAGAATTTCACTTGCAGTAAAAATTACTGGCATATACGTTACAGTTGCTGACTTACTTTAATTCCCTTTGTCACTTTGTTGTGTGTGAGTGTTTTTGTTTTTTTCAACTGGTACTGCGTCTCTGCTCTGATCATTTGTGCTCACCAACACTAAGCTGCATTTGTTCTGTTTCTTGGCTGTTGATTCAAGTTTTTATAGGACTCACTTGCAAAGATTCAGTTTTGCTATTATTGAAGTTGCAATAATAGTTAGAGTGTACAGCACTGCAAGCTGCAGTCGGTTTACTGCATGACTGCTCAAGACTTCAAGAATGACAATCTCAGAGTTCCCGAACGTTATAGAAATTGGTTGGTAGGCTTGTGGTTGCAACTACTGCATGCTGCTGTTGTGGACTGAATACTCAAAACAACAACAACAGCAACAACAACAACAAAACAAAACACCAAACTTTCATAACCAGCTACAAAACACATTTTATCCCTGGCACATACGTGAGACTCAGATACTCGTGAGATAATAATCGTTCAAATCACACGTGTGTATACATGTATCATGTAAATGAGGTCATGTCAAGCAAATCTGGCAGGGACCTGTTTTTCCACTGCTTATGATGCCAAAGTCACCGAGACAAACGTCATTTTAGAAAAAAAATTGCGCTCGCTACTTACCCTCGATGAATTTTTAGCACTAACACGTCACGCCACACTTTCAGAGTGACGTTTCTTTGCTTGGACGTAATAGATTGCACGAGGCTTTAGAAGAGATCGAGGTTCCAAAACAATTGTCTTCAATTTAGCTGCCTCGACTGCAGGACATTTTCAGTAAAATACACGTAAGTACAGTATGTAGGATAAACAGAATACTACATGGCTTGCTGTATCGTACCAGATTTACACTCGTTGCTTTTTCAAATAGTGAACAGCTCGCTTTCGCTCGCAGTTCAATATTTTAAAAAAAAACTCGTGTAAATCTGGTACGACACAGCAAGCCATGTAGTATTCTCTATATCTATGCTTCATATATTCAGGCAAATTATCTTTGCAATAATTTCAAGTATGTTAGGTGTCAAGCATGTACGCTTGTGTGTGTGTGTGCGTACATGTGTGTGTGTGTGTGTGTGTGTGTGTGTGTGTGTGTGTGTGTGTGTGTGTGTGTGTGTGTGTGTGTGTGTGTGTGTGTGTGTGTGTGTGTGTGTGTGTGTGTGTGTGTGTGTGCATACGTGTGCAAAAAAAGGACAAAAATATGAATGGACATACAAGGCTTAGGACTACCACCAGTTACACATAACCCGAAGGTTTTTTTCTGGTAGCTAAAATTCAGGGCGAGATTCATGGATGCTGGACATGTTCATAATTATATGTATGCCTGAATGCATACCAGCTAGGATGTCTCTGTGTAAAGCTGGATGTACTGTTGCACCTTGCAAAAGTCTAACTAATGATTTATTGAACGACATCTTTTGTAAGTACAGCATCACTCAAAGCCAACTTCTCCTAAAAAAAATTTAAAAATAAAAATTAAAACAATTCTGTAGGATCACACTTGCACCCAAACCTCTACTCCCCAGCATCTTCCAGAACCGGTCCCAATCACAGAGGGCAAAAAAAGACTCAGAAATTAGCCTCCCCTAAAATAACCAGGGTTGCGAAACACAGCACTCAAGGTAAATTCAGCCACAGTATTTTCTTACTCCTGTGTCCTAAAAGGCCAAAATAATCTAGAAGCTGTACCCAATATTCTGCTGCAATAAGAATATCTCCCTCTAAAAAGCACTGATTCCAACAAGTGTGGGGCTAAATTTGTCTGGAAGACCATTACTTTCCATTTGCCCTTGGCACTTGTCAATATCCACACTGGCAGCAAGGAAATGGTGTCTGCTTGAAATCTCACCTTCTTCTCTTCCAGACAAAAATAAAGGCAGCCCTAAAGAATGGAGTGGGGATTGGGGAGAGGGTTGGTGGTAGTTTGAAGTAAGAAAAAAAGACAGTTCTGAAGAATAGAGTGGGGGGGGGGGGGGGAGGATGTGGAGGGGGAAGGCCCGGACTAATTGAAGGTAGGGGGTATAAGGGGAAGATAAAAAGGGGGAACAAAAAGACAGCTGAAAGGAGCTGTTTTAAGTCGTTCATTTCTTGCCTAATCTACTTTTCTCTAAGAGTTGAATGTAAAAACCGCAAGTCTTATTTCAACCACTGTGTTAGTTTGTAAACTTTAGTTCTTTGTTGTTCAACTTTGAAGCCACTGTCAGTCAGTCCCATCCCACCCCACCCCCACCGCCCAACCCAAGCACTAATCTCATAAGATTGCACAGTGGAACCCCCTCAATAACACCACCAAAAATGTAAGAAAATCAGCACTTCTGACCGAATGACCGGGTTTGTTTTTATGTGCCACGGTGGTAATATGGGTTGGGACATAGATATGGTCTCCAAGTCATCATTAAGTGAAGCTGACCCAGTGAGCCAGGGGGTATTTGAACATGTGACCTGAGTATCACAAGTCCTGGCAGTGCTCTACCAACTGACCCGCAGAACAGGAATCTTTACAGGAGCTCCAGACTAGCAAGCCAGAGCACTTGCTGACAGACATGCCCTCCAACCAATGTCATTTACTGTAGCGCTTCAACTCTATATATTTTAGATGAGAGAGAGAGGGAAAAAAACACTGAAAAAATACAGAAAAGCACACAAAAAGAAAGAAAGAAAGAAAGAAATAAAAATAATATGGCCATATCAAATTTAATGACATCAGGATATTGGGAGATATAAGAAAAGAAGGAAAGAAAACAGAAAAAAGCTGGTTTTTTTATGGGGAAATGCTTCTCCGAAACTGTAGCAGAAGCATCAGAATTATTTGTATGTTTTGTTATTTTATTCCACTTTTCTCCTTCACTGATTTAGCATGTTTACACACCTTTTAAATTCCCCCCAAAATCTATAAACCAATTTTCTAAAATTGATCACTTTGTCCAATTTTGCATGTGACTTCTTAATTTTGTCATTGAAAACTGCCAAAAAGGTTCACACAATTCTGTGTGTGCACATGTGTGTGTGTGTGTGTGTGTGTGTGTGTGTGTGTGTGTGTGTGTGTGTGTGTGTGTGTGTGTGTGTGTGTGTGTACAGTGTTTGTGTGCATGTGTTTGTGTGCATGCGTTTTTGTGCGTGCACATGCATGAGCATCTGTACACACACCTACATGTGTACTGAGGGAGAGAGTGCTAAATGCAAACCAAAGTCATGAAAATATCAGATAATCTAAGCTGATATTCCTCCAAATGGGTAAGAATACAAACAAAAATACTACTTCCTATTACATTACCAGCAAAAACTTACCCCTAGACGAACCAGCCTATGATTCTAGCATGCACGCTCACACTATATAGACACAGATTTACTATTGCATTGAAAACAAACATATCAAATCGTAAGGACTTCTATCAGCTTGCCACTACCGCAACCTGTTACACTTGGGAAGAGCACAAAGAACATCTGCTTCGGTAGCCAATGCAGTCATAATTACATTTGAAAATCAATGGGAAGGAGGGAAAAATGATGTGGAAGATTTTCAAACTTCCCATCTTTGGTTGATTTGTCACAACTGACTGCTGTAGTTTGACTGGTATAATCCTTGTAGTATGTGTGTGTGTGAAGTCATAATTACATCATATCAAAGCAGCCAGATTTTGTTTCATGTGTGGAGGGATGCATGCAAGAGTGTCAGGCAGATCTTTAATCTTTCCAGATGATGCAGCACTGACATCATTAAGTCATATCAACACAAATCATCCATCAAGGAACAAAGCGTGAGAAGTTTTTGCAGAATTATTTTTGAAGATGGATGTAGGTGATGTAACAGATGTAACAGAATTACTTCAGCAAAAAACGTCCTGTGTGCACAGAAAGCAGCCAGGCTGTATGTAGCATTTTGCTTGATGTGACCAGGGTGCCCTTATCCCAGGTAAAAGCCTGGACGGATTTATAGCGATTTACCAGATGACCTGCACTGATAAAAAGGAAGGTATAAAAGACTGTATAACTATCAAAACACAACAGAATTCTTATTGACCCTCAAACTATGACGCATGACTCACCTGAAGTCCTGGGTGTCCTGAGTACTCTGCCGACTCATGTTGAATGAGGAGTTGTGACTCCCTGTCTCAGGGCTGAGGAGACACAAGAGACATAAAACGTCTATTAATAGCAATCAATGGCAGCAGAACTTCAAATGCCCATTAACACAAATGGAGTCAGCAGTATAGGTATACAGATAGGCTGTGCCGAAGCTTGGATCGACATAAACATCCCATCACACCTGTTCTTAACGAGCAGGTAGCTGATTAGCAGAGGAGATGCAATGTCTGCAGACAATTACCTGAATAACACTTGCTGACTATACAAATTCTGATATCCACAAGAGTGCACAAAATCAGTGAAGCCAACAAACAGAAAAAAGACAACGCCGACATGTTCATTCAGAGTAAAGAAAAGACTGAACATCAAATAATTCATTCTCTCAAGCATGGACTAGTTTGTAATTGCCTCGCTGAACAAAATTATCAGGCACACATGTTTAAAGCTGACAAAAGCTTGCAAATGCTATAATCATTGTTTTTACTCTGACAGTCATGTTTTATATTTTGATTTTGCTCTTGCTCTGACAATCACGATTTTGCTAAGTGTTATGTTTTTACTCTAGCAGATAATTATTTGCATGTGCAAACATTCAGCTGTCAGCCACTTCAAAGGCTGCACAAACTGAGCTATAATAACCATTCCCCATAGATCTGATTGCATGACAACTAGGAACTGCTTATCGCCTACTCAACTGCACTATATCCTCTTGCAGCAGCTGCACATTACTCATGTCTTGTTGCAAATGATGTCAGTATTTCCCCATATTACAATGCGATGAGAAGCGTAGTAGACACTTGAAGTAAAAAGTGGAAAATTAAAAATTAGTTGAACCGAGACAAAAATAACATATCAAAGCGCTAGCAAAATTCAATGTTTAAAGGTCATTGCTGTGAATAACTGTTTCAAATCAAGGTGAAAATGTCTGGTTAAATAAGACAAAGTGACACTTCCCCAGGTCCTCTCTTGGGACAGAAATGGGGTCTGTGCTGAAACTACTGCTTTTACCGTCATCCCATCTGGAGTCAGACAGGAATGAGCTTGAGGAGGCCTGGATTATACTTTACATATACAGAGAAGTTAGTGCTCTAATCTCAGGTGAAATATGGATGTTATGGTTAGGATTCAATACATATGGCATGAGGCATAAAATTAACAGCTATTGGAAGAGATGATATAACCGACGTGAGTCACCACACAATGTACCGAGTTGGCAATATAACAGCAGGATATTGGCCAAAAGAAGCTTAAAAATACATTGCTTCTCATCTAAAATGTTCATGTTAACCATCACAGAAATTGTTCAGACTTTTACATGGGATAAGAGCATCCTTCCACCAATATTTTTTCTTAATGTTTTTTTTATTTATGCTATTATTTTATTTTTACTAAGCATGATTTTTGTTCTAGTTGAATTTAGCTAAAGTACACATCCTACACTTCCATTTAAAGCAAACAGAATCAAAATAGGACAAATAGGGATTAAATGGCAGCTTATCAAAAATCGTTATTTTCGGTGTCTCGCGATGGTGTATACCTGCGATAAAAGTACATTCTTTGGGCCAACCAAGAGTGTCCGGCCTTACATTACAGGTGGTCTGTCATTAGAAGTATATCTCTTAGTAAAGACAATATACATTATATATTAGGGGCAGCAGGTGTTCTTTCTTTGACTGTGTCCTCTGATCGGAGGGGCCTGACATGCAAGTACCACTGTAACAGTATCCTTCCACTGGAACACATACCCAAAATATATAGCCTGGCTGCTTCCTGTGCAGAGTAGGGATATGTTTGTGAATCCATTTGGCAGATTGAAATCAATGTCAGTAAAGAAATAAATGAAGCAAAATATTCTCATTCAACACAGGAAGCAGCCAGGCTATATGTTTGGCTCACGTAAGTGTAGCCTATGCGATGCTAACTTTTGTCTGTCTGTGCATGTGTATGTGTGTGTGTGTGTGTATGTGATAGAAACTTTAACATTTGACTGAACACCGAAATACTAATTTTACCTGGTTATTATCCAAGCAACAGCTTCAAAGTATTGAAGCAATTATCAACATTTCGTCGGCACGTATGTAGTTAAAGTGTGTATCCAAAGAAAACGGGTGGTGGGGGGTTTTGGGGGGGTAAAAACAGCTGACTGGTTTGTGTCGTGTGTGGTATGTAGACCAGGTCAGGGGTCAAGGTTAGGTCAGATCGCGTGAAGGATTGTGGTATAGATACAGTTATCACCGAGCTGCAGTTCGCCGATTCGGAGAAGACGATTTCATATTGTTCGGTTTCGTAGCTCCAGAAAAATAGATAAAGAAGATACCATAGGAGATTTCCTACAGGTTAATCTGCACAGCGTGTTTCCAGTGTCTGCGCGAGGAAGCGCTGTCGAAAGCGCAGTGTCGATCTTGCCCGTCTGGCAGTCGTGTCCCCGTAAGTACTAAAAAGTAGGCTACAGACAGACAGATCTAGATCTAGTGTCTCGCACTCTGGGACCGTACGTATCACTTATGCTTACTGTTTCTTTCTTTCTTTATTTGGTGTTTAACGTCGTTTTCAACCGTTCAAGGTTATATCGCGACGGTATGCTTACTGTGTGTGTGTATGTGTGACGGAGTGATTGAGTTTGTGTTACTGTTTGTCGATTTCTTACATGAGCCGTGAAGGCTACGCCTCTTGTTTGGGTATGTGTTCCAGTGGAAGGATACTGTTACAGTGGTACTTGCATGTCAGGCCCCTCCGATCAGAGGACACAGTCAAAGAAAGAACACCTGCTGCCCCTAATATATAATGTATATTGTCTTTACTAAGAGATATACTTCTAATGATAGACCACCTGTAATGTAAGGACACTCTTGGTTGGCCCAAAGAACGTACTTTTATCACAGGTATACCCCTGTATTATATTCAAAAGCCTGGGCTGGTGACCTATGGAATGGTTTACACAGGAAGGAAGATACCGATTAACCCTATCACTGCAGGTCTATACTCATAAGTGCAACCACACTCTCAAGACAGAATTAGACAAATATATTCAAATCACTGCAATCACAAATGAGGGGGGTGCACGTTTGTTACTTTTACTGCCCTAGTCTTATCAGAGGAAAGTGATGGTTCAAACAATGCTAAAATGATCATTGATATTTAGATGCTTCCTTATCAATTTGATATATCACCTTCTAAATCAACCTAGTTTAAACAATGAAAATTCACACACCGACTTCTATGGCCAATAAAACAATAGAAATACAGAGCAAACTTGTTTGCCTTCAATATTTAAATTACACAGCTACAAGAACACAAATAACACATCCAGAGCTGCTCCATAGGTATCTGTGGTTGCATAAATAATCTTTGTTTATGATCATCATGAACCAACCTCCAAATCACAACACGGTCTGCTTGTGATGCAGGCACAAAGAAAACTGAATGATAAGGTGACACGTATTGATATGAATCCTGTTTTTCATCAATGCTCCTATTCAGGATTTCAATGTGCTCAACGAACCATGATTTCTATCCAGATAATATTGCAGATAAATATTGATTCCTGTACGTGTGCACTTAAAAGTCCTTCCTGCCAGTCCCCCACCCCTCCCCTCTTACAGGCCAAATGTTTTAACAGCTGCTGCATCTGTAAAAGTATAATACAACCACTGTCATGGGCTCCTGACTGTTACGCTTACCCTGTTTACTGCATCTAAATTGACATCGCCTGTCAAAAGAAAAAAACAATGCTAACATATATCTCTATGGCTGGGATTTACAAACCCTGTACTGGTTTTTATTACATACATTTCAAGTCAATTTTGACTGTTCTTTTTCTATGACTCAGACTCTATCCGGCGTGCGTGTTTTGGAGTGCTTGGATCAATCAATGCAATTGTACAGACAAATGCAGCTTTTCACAAATCCTGAAAGGATGCATTCCATCAATATAAGCCATTATAGCGGTGACATGTTCAGATGTTTTGTCTTTGAATAAACTTTATCTTCATGATACTTTCTATACAATACATAAACAGAGACATACATTGAAGAGATGCGAAGCGAGGCCGCTCGCGTGAACTCTTGGGGTACCGCGCTCGGTCAGCGTGACCTCGCGCGATTGTCAGCCATCATCCCGTACTACGTTGTTGTTCGCTAATTGCTCTCTGACACCGATTTGAAGTGCTTTTTTGGTCATATTTCTTTGGATATATCTAGCTTCAGACGAGAGATATCAGTGGTAAGTAAACTTGATTCATATTCTGTAGCTTCAATAGTGTGCACACGAACGCATTTGAGAGGATTGGGTTCCCGAAGTGAGTCAAAAACACGGTTCCCTCGGTTCTTGCGGCCATTGTTCTAAGTCCATGCCTGTGGAGGCAATGTTTGGGAGCTAATATTTTCTTTTGTGCACAACGTTACTTTCCCTTAACTGGCAAATGCATTACTGGTGTATACATTAATCTGTTTGTATAAATTTTGACGCGCTGTAATTAAATTTGATGCTTTTAAGTCTCATTCAAGTGGTTCTTGCACTTACACTGGCGTGTGGATAAAAAGTTTTTAAGGAGAAATGAGCGAAATTGCTTACTTTAAGATTCATCTTCTAATCACCAAATGATGCAATAATCTTCTTCTTGTGATTTTCTGTTTCTCTTGAGTGCAAATAATTAACAGTTTGCATGTTTTATTATCTATGATTTTCTATGAAACAGATATAATTCTTTAAAAACACAACAATTGCCAGCTTGGCGCCAGTGGGAGGATTACTTGCCCCTGCCGTAGGCGAAGATAACGCGGGCGGGAAGACAGCGCTTCGCATCTCTTCTATCTATGTCTCTGATATAAACAAAGACAGATTTATGAAACCATGAACACTGTACAATGTACATGTATGAAGAACATTTTCAAACTCAACTCACTATGCGCCATTGCACTACATGTATAAAATACCCAGCCCCCTTGTCACACTTTATCACTCACTATTATGCACTTTCTGGACCCCACTCCCTCTTTCTGCCTCTGTGTCCCATCCAAAATGTCTCAAGCTCATGGAGAAAATAAAGACAGGGGGGGGGGGGGGGGGGGAGAAATGAACAAAAAGGCACAGCAACACACCAAAACACAGCATGACACAGTACAATTTCACTACCATAAAGCCGGTTGTATTAAAATCCTTTCAGCCACATCCATTCTACTTCTACATTTCTGGCGGAATGTTGTACTACAATCTGGCCCTTGCAACCACCTCTCGAAAGTTAACACCTGCCTACAACGACCACACTAAAGGATCCCAGACGAGTTTTTCTTCTATATAATTCACCTGCCCATAGCGACCACCAGTCTGTAAAGACAACTGGTTCTAGACAGGTTCAACTGTACTTAAAGTCTTGGTTCTTGTGTTCAACTGCTCATATCTTTTGAACCAGGGGACCAAATGACTTGCTTTTTTTCCATATGAAAGCTAGAAGGACATTTTTTCATAACCCGAAAAATATAAAAACTTTAAATGACCGTTAATGAGACAAACAATGTTCAAAAAAGGAAAAGATATCGTCATACTAACCAACACAAGGACAGGGGTCGACACTAACTTATTTGGCCTGGGGCCACACTGGCCCCAGAGATGGAAATTGCTGGGGCGGAAAACAAAAATCTGGGGCCCACTCTCAGTATTCACGTGCGGCAATGCATTGTTTGTTTTTTTACATTTAGTCAAGTTTTGACTAAATGTTTTAACGTAGAGGGGGGAATCGAGACGAGGGTTGTGGTGTATGTGTGTGTGTGTGTGTGTGTGTGTGTGTGTGTCTGTGTGTCTGTCTGTCTGTCTGTGTGTGTGTGTGTGTAGAGCGATTCAGACCAAACTACTGGACCGATCTTTATGAAATTTGACATGAGAGTTCCTGGGAATGATATCCCCGGACTTTTATTTCTTTTTTTCGATAAATACCTTTGATGACGTCATATACGGCTTTTTGTAAAAGTTGAGGCGGCACTGTCACACCCTCATTTTTCAATCAAATTGATTGAAATTTTGGCCAAGCAATCTTCGACGAAGGCCGGACTTCGGTATTGCATTTCAGCTTGGTGGCTTAAAAATTAATTAATGACTTTGGTCATTAAAAATCTGAAAATTGTAAAAAAAAATAATATTTATAAAACGATCCAAATTTACGTTAATCTTATTCTTCATCATTCCCTGATTCCAAAAACATATAAATATGTTATATTTGGATTAAAAACAAGCTCTGAAAATTAAAAATATAAAAATTATGATCAATTTTTTTTAAAATCAATTTAAAAACACTTTCATCTTATTCCTTGTTGGTTCCTGATTCCAAAAACATATAGATATGATATGTTTGGATAAAAAACACGCTCACAAAGTTAAAACGAAAAGAGGTACAGTAAAGCGTGCTATGAAGCACAGCGCAACCGCTACCACGCCAAACAGGCTCGTCACTTTCACTGCCTTTTGCACTAGCGGCGGACTACGTTCAGTTTCATTTTGTGAGTTCCACAGCTTGACTAAATGTAGTTATTTCGCCTTACGCGACTTGTTTCATCGTACTGAAGCCAGGGAAATTCTTTCAACCATTTGACATTGAAATTACGACAGCGCTTCGCGCTATTGGCTGCATCGGCCGTCTCCTTTTTTCGTTTCTCTCCACCCTGTTCTTCATCTTCATTTCCATGTCTTTTTACACCAGGGATGTGTCGCCACATTTTGCGTTTGGCATTTGAAGGCGATACTTATCTCTCACGCTAAAGAGCGCAATCTGGGAGTTATTTCTCTTGCGGCATTGTCCTTCAACGATTTCAATGTTTTTTTTCTTCTTGACTGCGGCATTGATCGTAACGCAAACTTCAGTGACGACTTTGACTGGCGATTTTTAGTGATTGGCTCTGGCATTGGAATTTTCGGTTTGTCATTGTCAGTTGGAATTTATCCTGGGGCGGAGTGGGCCCCAAGCTTCGGCAATGTTTGGGGCGGAACACAAAACTCTGGGGCGTTCCGCCCCCCGCCCCCGCTAGTGTCGAACCCTGAAGGACAGCACAAAACTGGTGTCATATATTTGACTACGGGGGCTTCTTCAGGACAACATTAATTACGGAAAGTAAGGTAAACCAAGAATCAAAAGCAATAGCAAACAGCAGATAACCAAACAATAAATAGGATAGGGAAAGATCAAACCAAATGGACATTCTTTCATTTGGCAAGTTAATCAAGTTTGTAAGGCTTCTTTTTAAGCCTACTGTCTATATGATACTTACCGAGACAGTACTATTCTTGCACATTATCTATTATAGGCCGAAAAAATTGGACAAAACGCTGAGTGGGTACAATTATCTCCCATAACCATGCGCCACCGTGGATCCCAAGCACTGTCCGAGTGCTTCCCCCTTACAGGATGTAGGTGGCGCGTCCTCTTTCTTTATGAGCTGCAGACCCTCAAAAAGCCCATAACATATCAAGAGGGGAGGCGGGAGGGAAACTCTAATAGTACTGTCTCGGTAAGTATCATATAGACAGTAGGCTTAAAAAGAAGCCTTACAGTCAATATAACACTTACCTCGACAGTACTATTCTTGCACAGAATACCAGAGTGGTGTGAGGGTGATATGTAGAGTATTAAACTCCTTAATCAAAATCACTTAAATCCAAGGATTAAGATACCCAGGCAATTTTCGAACAGTACTACCGTAAAAGAAAATATACCCAAGAAACATATCTTAGACTGACGTGACCATGCTGGCAACCACTGCTGTGTGGTGAACTCAATGTCAAAGTCCAGGCCACTCAAAGCTTGAATACCACTGAGTCTACGGCAAGTGGCTAAAGCGATGAGGAACAATTAGTCTTAAAAATCAGCAACTTGATACTGATGCCTGCCAGGGGTTCAAACTCATTGCTACGCAGGAGTTTGAGGACCAGAAAGACATCCCCCTTGGGAAATGAAACCCGAGGTTTAGACACCGCTGCATTGCTAATACCCGAAAGGACATTAGCGATGAGGGAGGACCTGATCAAGTGTTCAGATCTGCGACCAGTAGCGGCCGCAATCGTGGAAGCGATGGCAGATCTGTATCCAAGAAGAGTCTTAGAAGAAAGACTCTTCTTTTGATACACTTCCACCAGGAAGTTGGCCAAGTCCTGTGTTGAGGGATAAAGCGGCTTTATCCCCTTGGACAAGGCGAAGGTGGCCCAAGCTCTCCAGCGTAAGTCGTAGAGCTGATTAGTTGATCGCCTCTTAGCGTTCAAGGAAAACTCTACTGAACTCTTGTGCAATCCTAGTGCAAGCAGTTTGGAGCGCACAAGAGCCATGCGGTCAAGCACAGACTCTCTGGACGTGGATGAGGGAGGCATGATCGAGGCTGGAGCAGACCTCCCCCGTCCAGATCCAGAGGTAGAGGGTCTACGTGGGTGAGACCGCGAAGATCTGGAAACCACGGAGCTGTTGGCCAGTAAGGCGCGACCAAAATCAGTCTTGGTCGTTCCTGCAGATATTTTGCCAGCACCCTCGGAATCAGAGATGTCGGGGGATAGGCGTAAGCATCGAGGAGCCTCCACAAGAGAGTGAATGCGTCCAAGTGGAACGCATTCATGTCTCGAAAGGGGCTGACGTACCTGGGAAGCCGAGCGCTGAATCGAGTTGCGAACCGATCGATCAGAGGACGGTCCCACCTTGCCCACAGACGCTGTAGAACGTTGTGAGCGATGGTCCATTCTGTGGAGAGAACCTGATCGCCCCGACTGAGAATGTCGGCCAGGGCGTTCAGTTTCCCCGGAACGAACTGGACTGACATCCGGACCTGATTGGTCTGGCACCAGAGCAGAATCTCCTCCGCCAACAGGGAGAGGGACCGAGAATTGGTGCCCCCCTGGTGGCGAAGGTAAGCTAAGCATGTGGTGTTGTTGTCCCCGTTGAAAATCAGAGGGGCCAAGGACAGGCCGACTGGGAGGGCCCGAAACTCGAACACTGTGCCCTCCCAAACGAACCGGAGCAGATGTCGGTACCCCGGGGCCACCAGGATGTGGAAGTAAGCATCCTGGAGGTCCCAGACATGGCCCAATCGTTTGGCCGGATGGCCAACCGGACCGACGAAGGGGTTTCCATCTTGAACTTGCACCTGTGAAGGTACAAGTTCAAGGTGGAGAGGTCCAACACCGGCCTGAACCGGCCGTCCTTTTTGAGGACGGTGAACAGGCGGGAGCAGAACCCCGGAGAAGGCTGAGAAAGGGGGTAGACCGCCTTCTTCTCGACCAACGAGTTCACCTCGTCCTGAAGAGCCTGCCATCTGGCAGGGTCTCGAGGAGGGGGGAACGTCCAGGGTAGAGCGGACAATGGAGGTTGTGACGACAGCGGTAGAGAAAACCCCGACCACACCACCCTCAAGAAAAACTGGTTGGAGACCAGTCTGCCCCACATGCCGCGGGCCCGAAAAAGGGAACCGACGGACGAAAGAGGGGCAACTTGAGGGGGCGTCAACGTAGGGCCGGGACTCACTGAAAATTCTGCTGGCGGGCAGGCGCAGGCTTGCGACCACCCCCCCTGGTGGTGCTGCTTCCCCTTACCTGTCTGAGCACCCTTCGTCTTGCTTGGGAAAGCAACAGGCGCCTAAGAGGAGGAAGAAGGAGGCAGTGAAACTGGCTTCTTCTTCTTCTTCTGAGGCTGGGAGCTGGAGGTGACTGTAGCACTTCTCTTACTCCCCGCCGCCGTCGCCGAAGCAGCGAGGCCAACCATCAGAGAATCAGTGTTCCTCTGGTGTGTGGACTCCACCACAGAACGAACAGTGTCCGGATGAAAGAGGGAAGAAGGCTGAGGAAACGTGTTCCTCAGACTCTTCCTCATATCCGGAGGCACTATAGAAGTAGGCAGAAAATGATCACGGAACAGGGCCAATAAAGTGGACCCGTGTTCCAATGGCCAATTCTGCCGCAGACGTCACGCACGATCGCACGGCATGCAAAGCCCAATCCACTCGAACCGTGTCAAGGACCCGAGTGGAATCGGACTCTGCCCGATCGGGAGGGTCCAACAGTGTGGACAGCGTGCTCATCCATGTCAAGGCCTGTGATTGGGCCTCGACTGTGGCAGAAACGGTGGCCTCAAGATTGTGGAACGAAGCAGAGCTCAGTTCCACCTTCTTGACCGAAGGCACCTCCCCAACGAACACATCACCGTCAGCCCCACCCTAAACACTCGAAGTCTGGAAAGGGAGAGTTCGAGAGTCAAAGGGAAAAGGGAGGGACGAAACAGATTGGACACGAGGAAACAGTGGAGGTGCGCCTCCCGAAGGAAAGCATGGCACTGAACCCGCGTCCTCCCGAGGAACATAGGTCGCGTTAGCACGTGAATCTGTACTCCTCAGGCGATGTGCTGCCGCTTCCACCGTGGCACTAAGACTAGGGTGGAACGCGAATTGCCGGCGGACGGATCGTTCATAAAACGAGCCGCCGGCAGACGCGGCGTGAGCCTCCCGCGCCCGGGCCGAAGCGGACTCAAAGGACGAGAGGGCGTCTCAGGGAAGGACGTCCTGAAACTGTTCAAACGTCCTTCTAGCTGTGCGAGGACGAGCCTCCTGCCTCTCGTCCTCAGACCCCGGGTCCAGGTCCTGTGTGTCAACACTAGACGACAGACGCTTAAGAGAGGCATCCGTGACGTCAAGACGCCGCGTGATGTCTGTCATGTACTGTTGGAAAGTACGAAGCATAGCTTCGGAAGTTCCATCAGAAACCGGCAAGGGTAGAGGATCAGTGTTAACCTCAGGGCGACCCTGATCCTCCTCCCTATCGTCCTCCGACTCACTCTCCTCTTCACTTCCCGACAACTCCTCAAAAGCAGGAGTGTAGGGAGCTTGAGGGGGAAGAGCCGAAAGCGATGAAGCAGGCTGTGAAGAAACGCCCACAGAAGCAAGAGGCCGCGAAGACCCCTGCCCCAAAGACGAAACGTCTCCAGCAGCCGAAGGGGGAGAAAAACAACAACCCTGCGACTGTTGGGTCAGCCCAGCCAACGAACCCCCGCCATTTATAGACTAAACAGGAACCCATCGGGTCTGATCAGAAAAGAAATGGTCCGGTCCGGTCGGGGGTGCCGATCCGGTCCGGTAGGGTGGTCCGGTGTTCCGGTCCGGTGCCGGACCATCCGGAGGTCCCGTTCGGCACCGAACCATCGTACCCACAGAAGTGTTCGGGTGGTTAGGTCCGGACGTGGACATACCGTACCATCCGGACCCGTGGTCCGGTATGGTCCGGTTCGGTGCCAGACCATCCAGACCAACAGAGGTGGTCGGGTGGTCCGGCACCGGGCCATCCGGACCCGTAGGTCCGGACCCGTAGGTCCGGACCCGTAGGTCCGGTACCATCCGGAGGTCCTGTTCGGCACCGAACCATCTGTACGCACAGAAGTGTTCGGGTGGCTCGGTCCGGGCGTGGACGTACCGTACCATCCGGACCCGTAGGTCCGGTTCGGTGCCAGACCATCCGGACCAACAGAGGTGGTCGGGTGGTCCGGACCGGTCCGGTAGGGTGGTCCGGTGTTCCGGTCCGGTCCCGTACCATCCGGAGGTCCCGTTCGGCACCGAACCATCCGTACCCACAGAAGTGTTCGGGTGGTTCGGTCCGGATGTGGACACACCGCACCATCCGGACCCGTAAGTCTGGTGGTCCGGTGCCAGACCATCCGGACCAACAGAGGTGGTCGGGTGGTCCGGTCCGGACCGGACCACCGGTCCAGTACCGGACCATCCAGACCCGTAGGTCCGGTCCGGTCCCGTACCATCCGGAGGTCCCGTTCGGCACCGAACCATCCGTACCCACAGAAGTGTTCGGGTGGCTCGGTCCGGACGTGGACATACCGTACCATCCGGACCCGTAGGTCCGGTTCGGTGCCAGACCATCCGGACCAACAGAGGTGGTCGGGTGGTCCGGACCGATCCGATAGGGTGGTCCGGTGTTCCGGTCCTGTGGTCCGGTCCCGTACCATCCGGAGGTCCCGTACGGCACCGAACCATCCGTACCCACAGAAGTGTTCGGGTGGTTCGTTCCGGACGTGGACCTACCGTACCATCCGGACCCGTAGGTCCGGTGGTCCGGTATGGTCCGGTTCGGTGACAGACCATCCGGACCAACAGAGGTGGTCGGGTGGTCCGGTTCGGACCGGACCACTGGTCCGGTACCGGACCATCCGAACCCGTAGGTTCGGTCCGGTCCCGTAGCATCCGGAGGTCCCGTTCGGTACCGAACCATCCGTACCCACAGAAGTGTTCGGGTGGCTCGGTCGGACGTGGACATACCGTACCATCCGGACCCGTAGGTCCGGCATGGTCCGGTTCGGTGCCAGACCACCCGGACCAACAGAGGTGGTCGAGTGGTCCGGCCCCGACCGGACCACTGGTCCGGTACCGTACCATCCGGACCCGTAGGTCCGGTGGTCCGGTGTGTTCCGGTTCGGTGCCAGACCACCCAGACCAACAGAGGTGGTCGGGTGGTCCGGTCCCGACCGAACCACTGGTCCCGTACCGTACCATCCGGACCCGTAGGTCCGGGGGTCCGGCAAGGGCCAGAGGTACTGTCCCGTATAGGACCCTAAGGTCCGGTACGGTCCCGTACCATGGGTCTCGTCCGGACCAAACCCGGAGGTCAAGTCCAGTCGGGACCCGTGGGTCCGGTTCGATCCCGACCCGTAAGCCTGGAACGTTCCGGACCCTTGGTCCGGACCATCCGTCACCCGAACACCAGACGCTAAGGAATGGCGTGGGGTCAAGACGGTCCGGTCGGAGGTGTCGGTCTGAGCAACAGAAACAATGTTCCCGTCGCCCTGACCATTCGACAGAAGTACCACGTTCTGTCGAACACCTCCACGTCCAGTAACTAGTCGGCCGGAGCGTCTTAACAAGAGGGACAGCCACCAGTCACACGGACGTCAGAGGGAACCGTAGTAGCAGTGGTCGTAGGCACGAAGCCTGAAACCCCTGCCCCCACAGGACCGCCCTGAACGGGGTCAATTCGCATCCCAACCCCAGCGGGGAGGGAATTCAGAGACCCCGTCATCTCCTCCGATCTCCCCCCCCCAGGAGGCCGAAACTACTGTCGAAACAGCAGCAGACGACCCAGCGAGGGAGTTCAGAGGAGGACCCGTGTCCCTCCTGGCTTCCACAGCGGTGGAAACCGAGGAGGGCACAGGAGAGGCACCGGAAAAGGAAGATTTTAATGCCAACTGCACCCGGTGTTCCCAGGCGGTCACCCATCCAAGTACTAACCGGGCCCGACGTTGCTTAACTTCGGTGGTCGGACGAGAACCGGTGTTTTCAACGTGGTATGGCCGTTGGCTGTCAAAACCTGAGTCTCTCCAGTAGCCCCTAGATCGGATTCACCAACCCCCAAAGAGGGTTGGGAATCGACCTGCCCCCGGATTCGAGCCAGGGAGGAGAAGGAAACCTTCCCCCCAGGCTTGAAACCGGGAGGAGCTGAAGCCTGAGACTGAGGGCCGGACAACGGCGTCGAAGGGGGGGAAGCCTGTTCCACTGAAGGAGAAGGAGAAAGAAGCTTTTTCTTTCCCCTCGACCTTCCCCGAACCTTCGACGGCGCAGCCCCGCCCGAAGTCCCAGGCTCAAGCCCAGCCTGTTTGAGCAAGCTCGCATTGAGCTTGCTCAAACAGGCTTTCTCCGCCCTCCCTCGCCGCAAACGCAAAGCGTTTGGGGAGGGAGAGTCGGAGCGCCGAAAGATCCCCTTCTCCGTGCGTAAAACATGACGCTGGGCGCCCGGAGAAGGGTTGCCCCCGGCAGACTCTGGTTCCGTAGAACCAGAGCCCAAAACAGGACGAGACATCCTACCTCGCCCTGTACGTACCCTTAAAGACCGAGAATTAACAAAATTCAAAGAAAATTTAGGTCAATACTCAAGTGAATGCGGCGAAACGAGAAGCAGACGACCGGTCACCACGAAGTAGGACGGGAGGCACGCCGAGTCCGCCACACAAAAACGGAGGCACAAGTTGAAGGAAACACAACGTAGCCTCAAGCCAGAAGTGGAATAACACACAATAATCCAACAGGTGATAATCCACACAGAAAAGAAGCCTCTAGTCCAAAATAATCCGGGAGCGTAGCAGAAACACAGCCGGTCTGACACGCGCGAAAAAAGAAAGAGGGACGCGCCACCTACATCCTGTAAGGGGGAAGCACTCGGACAGTGCTTGGGATCCACGGTGGCGCATGGTTATGGGAGATAATTGTACCCACTCAGCGTTTTGTCCAATTTTTTCGGCCTATAATAGATAATGTGCAAGAATAGTACTGTCGAGGTAAGTGTTATATTGACATGTCAGTTCTAAAATACGCTGTCGTTAGTTTGCAAATTTGGAGCTGTCAGGGTTAAGCATAAAAGAAAGTTTTCACTTATCCAAGCACAACCAAAGAAGAGTTTTCTTACCTCTTCGGGCTCTTCAATCTGTTGTTGATAAAGGGGGGAGGGGGGGCAGAAATTAACAAAAGGCATAGCAATACATGAACAACAAAACACAATGTGACACACTAGTACAGTAGAACCCCCCGTTTAAGACCCCCCTTATTTAAAACTACCTCCTTCCTAAGACCCTGATTTCTCAGATTTTCTATTTATTACCTCTGTAAATTTAACCCCATTTTAAGACTCCCTCCTTTTTAAGACCTGATGTTACAAGGTCTTAGAAGGGGGGTTCCACTGCACAACTTCACAACCTTCTTGCTAGATGTATCAAAACGAAAGACATTTTTCATTTATAAATCTATAAAATCTAACACAAGAAGCCTCCTCATACCTCTGCTGGCTCTCCCATCTGTCGTTGATGAAAGACTGGGGTCTGCTGTTGGGCCGACTGTTATAGTACAGTGGTTCAGAGTCTGTGTCGCTGCGGCCGATGTGATAGGGACTTCCATCTTGGTAGTAATCCTGGTCTCGCTCGTACCTGTGATTGCAGAGTGATTTACAACACCTGACACTGCTATATCAAAAAGCTCAGATATCCAATTAATCTACCAGGCAATATATAAATGCTATTCTGGTCCAGACCTGTCAACCTGTACGGTTTTCCCGTATTTTGTACGGGATTTACTCAAATTTTGGTGTGTACGGCGTACAACGCCTAGCTGTACGGGTAAACCAAATTGTACGGGAATTGTACGGGAAAATTCAAAACCTGAACAAAGATTCGAAACCGATCATCAGATTCGTTTCTGTTTAGCAGACGACAACAACTAACAGAAAAAGACTGTAACTGAGCTTGTGCGCATGCGCAGAAGGTATCATAGAGGGCGCTGTGGCCCAATCCGCTACTTCCGTGTCGCGAGATTTGGTCTTTGTTTTCACAACTTACTTCAGCGACAGACAACGATTCGCGTCACTTTTCGTGCTACAACTGAAGATGGAGAGGCCAGCGAAGAAAAGAAAGAAAGCCGGACATGGTCAGCACATGTCGGAGTGGGAGAAAACGTACTTTGGTGTCGTGCGATCATCGGACAAGGGAAAGGAGTACAGTTTGTGCGTGACATGTGGCTCGCACATCAAAGTGAAAGTTACTGCTTCTGGTCACTACGAATTGAAGCAGCATTTTGAAACGGCGGTACACAAACAATCATTGATTCGTTCGAAACAGTTCAAGCCTGTGAACCAACATTTCCAGAAACGAGACAGCCGCCTTCCAACGGAAGAAGATGTGACGCAAGCCAATGCCATAAAACCATTACCACAGTCAATCTGCTTGCCACGGCAAAGTCAGCTACTGCTACCTACAACAAGTGTCATGCTTGAAGTGATCTAGTGAGACTGGACTGTGATTTTTCCTGGTGAACAGTAGTACAAAGTAGTTGTGTGGGTGTGACTGTGTTATACATTTAAGCTTAAAGTGATCTGGTGAGACTGGACTGTGATTTTTCCTGGTGGACAGTAGTAGTTGTGTGGGTGTGACTGTGTTATACATTTAAGCTTAAAGTGATCAGGTGAGACTGGACTGTGATTTTTCCTGGTGGACAGTAGTAGTTGTGTGGGTGTGACTGTGTTATAAATTTAAGCTTAAAGTGATCAGGTGAGACTGGACTGTGATTTTTCCTGGTGGACAGTAGTAGTTGTGTGGGTGCGTTTTACAGTAGTTGCATGTATTTATTAATGCTAAATCAGATGTGTTTTATGAATACAAAATAAATGTTGAGTATTTACCAGCTGGTCTTTCTTCTTTTTTATGTCGTGCGAGTGAATTGCGAGTCTTGCGTGTGAACTCAGGTTTGTGTGTGTTCATTTTTTGGGAGTGTGTAAGGGATTGTTGCCCTGATTACAGTTTTTAATCCTATTAGTACAGGTTGGCCTTGGAAGGGGTTGACAGGTCTGCTGGTCTTGCTAATACTTGAACTGCAACACTTCCATCTTGATAACCATTCTGGTCTAACTTGTATCTACCATTGCAAAGTGATTTACAACATGTAAAACTTCAACCTGGCATGTTAACAACTTGAGATTTCAGAAGTGCTCAATGTACTAAGGTCTGTATGTGTATGAGAAAGATAAGAGGATACACTCATGCTTGTGAGTATGCCATGGAGAAACAAAGACAGAGATCAAGAATGGCATGGACATCCGAGCACATCCATGCATACAAGAAGAATAAACTTACCCCCGATCAAACGACTGATCAAAAGATCGATCGAAAGACTGGTCGAAAGAGTCGTAGTTGGGGTAGTCGCGAGAGTCCCGGGACATGTCCTCCCTCAAGCGGTAGGGGTGGTCGGGGTGGCTGCGATACTGGTGTGCTGAGGTGTTGTGTTGGTGCTGCACCGGATAGTTGATGTCACTGGTGTAATCGCTGTCCTCCGACATCCCAGCTGGAAAAAGAACATTACATGAGATGTTAAACTTAAAGTGATATTGTCCATTGAAGACGAACACCAATTGAGCTGAAATACAAATAGCATGCAGGGATATTGCTAGGCTATCTTTTCTACAGTGAATTCACTGGAATGGTCATTCACATTTTGACAAGTTTCTGAAGTTTCAGGCAGTCCTCTTTTCCCCACTACATGTATAAAACAAAACTTTGGCAAAATGACGGCAGAGTTTTTAGCAATCTAAAAGAAGTTTCGGCATTTAGCTGACTCTAAGTGACATCCCTAGCATGAAATATTAAAGAAATAGTGTCCAAGAAAGGTAACAATCCCAAACAATTTCTCTTACTTGGTGCTTTAATTTAGATTTGAACTGACCGAGTAAATTCATTATAACTTGTTTTAAGGCCAAAAAAAAAAATTGTCTGTTTAGGGTAACCGACCGACCCTATCGATTTGGCGCCGACCCAAAAACTTTTTTTTGATTTCAAAAATAAAAAAGAAAAAAAAAGAGGTAAAAATGCTAAAAAGAGACATTTGGCGTTTCTTTCTCTCCCTTTCTCTCTGTTTTATTTATACGTTAGTTTTGAAACATGTATTCATCAAATATAAGAAGTGAATGTTCAGCCAACATAGCATTTACACACACACACACAAAAAAAAAAAAAAAAAAAAAAAAAAACAAAAAAAAACCCTACCTACCTACCCTACTTTTTTTGGTCATGTTACCCTAAACAGACATTTTTTTTTTTTTGGGCCTAATGTGGATAAATGATGGTTCAAAATCAATGTTTGTCCATATCAGTACTCTCAAATTCCCATGTCACTTCCTACATAGCACAAATCAAAAATCTTTAAATTTAAACACACCAAAAGTGTGACTATAATTTACGGTAACATTCATGCAGACGAACACTGTATAGATGATACTCTTTTAAAACTTTGGCATGAAAACCTCTCCCTTTCCCTGCCAAGATGTAACTGTAAGATACCTTTCAATGTTTCAAGGAAATAAAACACTGACTGAGTCTGGTAGAAAGCATCGCAATTATTGAACTTGTTTAATTACAAAAGGTGAAGCAAACTCATTCTACTACTAAGTACTAACAAACCGGAACAAAACAATTGTCTGAAAATTGAAAAACACTATTTCATGATCAAGTCAGCTTTTTGTGATCAACACAAAAGGAATGCATGCTCTAATGGTTATTCAAGCAAATTATTGATAAAAACTAACTATTTCACAAAAGTAAATAGAAAGCCGGGCACAAAGACTGCAAGCAAACAGTAAAAATATAAACACAGCTTCGCAAAAATTGCTATACAAAAGAATTTTACCTTCCACTAACGAACGGGATAAGACAAAACAACTAAGCATTTGGTATTCACAAACACGCAAATCAGACAGTAAAAGAAACCAACCCAACAATCGGACAGTCATACAGACAAACACACAGACCAACACACAGGACTCACATTGTGCGTAGGAAGGAGGCCTGGTTTGTTCCGGAATTGCTGCCAACATCTGAGATTAGACAGAACAACGTGTTTACAGCTCGATCCGAATAAATCAATGGTGCGATCAACTACTCCGCCAAACAAACAACGTCATCAAACAATCACTATCAGGGGCAGTAGCTATTTTCATGCATGTTAAAGCATTAACCACAAGAAAGGCTTGCTCTGGTACTTTATACAGCAAACCTTCTAGGTGAAGGGAAATAATCCTATTATGTGGTATAGTTTTGGTTTTACAAGTCAGAGTTTTCTCCCATTGTCCCCCTTTTCCCTGTCTACTGTTGCTTTTAGCTGTACCACATTTTTCACTTGAGTATGTGTCACAGAATCGGCAAAGCTTTATATTACAAACAGTTGTTGAAAAACGTCTGGAGAGTCGTTAATTGCGGAACAACCAGTCCTGTGACACTAAATAAAATACATACTATTCCCACAAAATTAAAATCTCAAAATACCCAAAGGTAGACTCAAGTACAGTCAATGCCGCTTACTAAAGCCCGCAACTAACCACAGCCGAACCAAGCGAACTGGGTTCGGCGAATGTTACACCGTGCCTTGTTCCGTGTACTAACTAGCGGCAAATGTTTCAGTGACACCAGACACATGATCAAGAACTATCACGTGAGAAGACTCGTGATCTCAAAATGATAGCCGCCATTATTGTCACTCTTCAAGGATGAAGATACACAAATATTCAACCAATGAAAAGTCAGGTCGCCTAAGGTTACAGTGATGCGCTGCAAGGTTTGCAGGAGTGAATCGGCGAACCTTGAACGTTGCTGCTGCAACCCAAAAATAGGGGAATCCCCTGATTTGATGAAGTAGTGCAAAGTTTGCCAGACATAGTTCGGCTTGGTTCGACTGTACATGTAGTTAGTAGCGGGCTTAACATGATCTCATTCATGGGAAATCAATATACAGTACATGTAATTTCAGTACATGCTCACTGTAGTTATGGCGGAAAAAGATTAGCTGTTTGAAAATCCACAATGCTTAACAGTTTGGTACATACAAAAATTCTGTAAAAATTGCGAAACACAAAATAGACTATGAAACAAAACAATTAACATTGAATATGTCAAGTTTGACGCAGGCTTTTACACCTATCAGGAACACCAGAGAAAGTCATTTGACTGTTCTTGTGTGTTTTGTTGTTGTGAGAGATAACAGCTAGAGAGTGATGGGGGTTGCGGAGAGTTGAATCATCTTTTCCACATGTCGTTTAAATCTGTGTGCTTTACATAACAACCCCTTACCTCTGGGTTCATCATAGAATTGATGGCAGAGAGTTTGTCTTGCAGCTCAGCAGCCTCTGCTTCGGGAAGGTCTGCAACAACGTCTGAAGTAAGTGGGAAAATCCTTGTGAGTTACAGACACATAGCGGATGGTGCAACAGACTAAATAGTAACATTTTTAAAATAAAAATTTAAAAAATAATAATAATGAAGACTTATTAATCACCCCTTCCAAGCTGAGCTCGCGGTGATGTAAAACATAAAACACAGTACACTGTGACACACAGATGTTGTCATGTAAGCCTGTTACCCAAAGGAATTGGGGTTCAGTGCCTTCTGTTAAAATCTTTATCAACCTTGGCCTTGCGGTCTCGGTTGATAAAGATGAAACAGAAGATGATATCCTCCCCTTGGACCAACAAAAAAGTTGGTCTGACAACATGAGCCACCAAACATCTTATATTGTCAGCTAAATTCTGCTCTGTCTAAGTGTACTTTTTTTCAATGAACACGTATAGACAGAGCAGAATTTAGCCGCAGCACAAACAATTTGAAACAAAGTTTTAGAAATGTGCATTTCCCCTGACCTGACCTTAACAGCCTAACACTACATGTAAAGCATAGAGGTAAACAAGTCTGAGCTATGTCCTACACACACTTGCATACAATTTACTCCAACTCTCTATCTCCCAATTATCCCCCACACTTGCTATACAGACTCCCTCAGAATATTAATTTTCCAAACAAAGTTGAAATAAAACAAAACAAACCATGTTCAGGTTTTTAAGCAAAATACCAGTTTTAACAAATTTTCAGAAAAAAAGTACTTTCATTCAAATGTTGTACTGCATGTGTAAGCAATCAAGAACTTCTTGTACTGGGACTGACAGTTTTCGCCCCAAGAGGGACTACTCTGTGAACTAACACAACCTGAGTCTCAACTGAAGGTCACTTGTATGCGGCTTTGTTATACATGTATGTAATTTTGCTGAATAAAATTGTTTAAACCAACTGAAGGTCACTTCAGTCCTACAAAGCCAGCAAATAATATTATCATCTTAAAGGCACAGTAAGCCTCCCGTAAACCATCACAGATACGGTCAGGCTTTTACACACAGTACAAACACCCTTTCATTTAAACACTCACCGATTGAGAACATCCTAGATGCCCTCCGTAAAGAGCGAACAATTTTCAAAGAATTTATTTTTGCGTGGTTTATCTTACAGGCATGGGAATTGAAAATTGTAAAAAAGGCGGAAAATTTATAACTGAAGACGCAAAGCGTCAAGTCGACGGCGCGAAGCGCCTAGCCTTACTAGGGGGGTCCGGGGGCATGCCCCCCCGGAAATTTTTTTTCTCCAAAGAACCCAGATGGTGCAATCTGGTGTCATCTGAGCTCCAAGTTTGCCATTAAATTCTGTTTTTAGAATCAGAGTTTTTAGTACAAAAATGTACCAAATTTTGCTTACATGTATTATATATGGTTTAAATTTGTAAAAAAATGTATCTGTTGAGACAAACAGGAAAATGTAACTTGTAACACAATCTGTGCAATCTGGTTTACTTTCAAACATAATAGTTCAATAACTGAGGCGGGCGGTAGCAGTGCGTGAACAAAGTACGGAAAGTTTTCGCGGGCTTTTGCGCAAAGGCCAAAGTAACCGGTGCTTTTTTTGTGTGCCTCCCCCCTTTATTTTTTCGGCGGACACTTTTGCCTTTTCGGCGGAACAAAAAAAAAATTCGGCGGAAATCCGCCATTCGGCGGACAATTCCCATGCCTGATCTTACCCCTGAGCCATCGTGAACCCGTGTGATCCAGTTTCCCTTTTTCACAATGTAGTCGTCAGTTAGTCATTTGAATGCGACTCGATGTGAGCTTATCTACAATAGCACGTTTTTATGCACGAAACAAACGGCTGTGGTTCACAAGAACTCTAGCGATGGCTTTTGTCTGAGTTTTGACTGTTGAGAGGAACGGCGATATGCATAAACCGTCGTCTGCTACGACCCTTGCGTGACCCTGCTTCCGGGCTTTTCTTTTTTCAAACTTTCACAACTTCGAATTGTACTGATCTTGTCTTGATGAAAAAAGAATTCTTTTATGATTAAAGAATGTTTGTGTAACAAGCTGTCAATTTATTATTTAGATTTTAAAAGTTAGGTCTCGCGCAAAAATGCACCACGGTCCAAAAACATTCTGATAATCATCGATCCACGGCTATCGCCAGTTTACATCGATAGAATGAGACCCGAAGGGAAGTAACTCATTTTTGACCTGAGTTCAGGATGGGTCCAAAAAGTGTTCGAGACAATCTGCAAAATTAATTCTTTAAAAATTGCTCGCTCTTTACGTAGGGCACCTAGGATGTTCCCGTTTGGTGAGCGTTCAAATGGAAGGGTGTTTGTACTGTGTGTAAAAGCCTGACAGTATCTGTGATGGTTTACAAGAGGCTTACTGTCCGGGCGTGATTTCCGGTATTGAAAATTCATAACAGCCGTCCAGCACCAAAACGAGGCGCCATTGTTGTAGAGGACCAAGTCCACGAAAATAAATTCTTTGAAAATTTCTCACGCTCGACAGAAAGCAGCCAGGATGTTCCCGTTCGGTGAGCGTTCAAATGGAAGTATGCTTGTACTGTATGTAGACGCTCGGGGAGCTCTGTGATGGTTTACGGGAGGCTTACTGTGCCTTTAATGTGACAGCTAGGACCTTGAAATTGACACAGATACATGTAGCAGCTGATTGAGAATTTACTGAGAACATATGTGAGGCCCCATTCCCACGTGCCTTGGCCCCAGTTAATTTCTTACAGCTGAACACCTGAGATTTGACATTCAGTCAATTGTTTCCTTAATCATTTTCTATTGTAGTTGATAAAAAGCAAAAACAGAACACTCCCCCCCCCCCCCCCCCTTCTTTTATTGCCTTTTTAATTTTTTTTACAAGATAATCTGAATCTGTCACTTAACAAATCAATTTGTATTGTTTTTCTTCCTCATATATATATATTCTACAACACGTATCTGTTTAAAAAAAACAAAAAAACGAAAACACTACCCACAAAAAATGTAACAACTAACATGCTATTGCCCTGACAACACTGCATCATTGACCACTATCGCCTATGGGGCACATCACATTCGATAAACAATCGTCAACAATCCACTTGAGTTTTTGCAATTTCACACTGTCCACTCAACCATGCAAGCCATACAGTACATAGCAGAACAATGTGTTGCGATGCCACGCCTGACCGATCTGGGGAACCGGAAGGCCTCTGGGCCCTGAGGCATTAATAAATAAGACCATTCAACACTCGGTTGCACATCATCGCTTCTGGAAGTACGGGCGATAGCTGTGAATGGGGATTTCTGTCAGATGAAAGACTGATTTTGCCACGCGCATTGTCCCATGACAGAATCCTGTAGTAATAATACACTCTGACAGAAACTGATAAAACATGTTCAGCTCTATTGTCCCATACAAGAAACCTGCAGTAATATTATGCTCAAACTGAAACTCATCAAAAGTGTGGAATTGTAATGGAATACGCTGTTGTGTTGAGAAAATCCATATTTTTCTCATTTCCTGCCTTTCCAGGGCTATTGTATAAAACTTGCGTAATTCCATTCATCAGTTCTCAGGCTTGGTAAGAAATGGACATTCATCTTTAGATGGAGTTCTTAAATCAGTGACATTTTCCATTCAGATTATATGAGACCAGCAAGTGCATTTTCATGTAACACTTTCACAAATTTACATTATTCTTCCATCTGATTCTTCCATGCGTAAGAACATGAAAAAATAAAATTGAAAGCCAACAAAACAAGAAACAAACAGAGAGAGGGAAAAGCTCGGGACAGGGTATACACAAAGAAGAGCAGCTGTTTTTGTTGTTTTGTTCTATTTTAATTGTTTTTGTTTATTTGAAGTCAAACTTTCTCTTTTACATTCTACTTTTTGCATAATATAAAGTTTGTTCAAAATATCATGTTTTCTGAACAGCATGTATAACTGTTTTGCCTTTAAATACAAAATGTACTAAACCATTCCACCCATATGTCACAGAATGAAAAAGCAGAGCAAAGCAAATTATTAGGCAATGCACAAAAGTGTGCATGAAAACACCCTTGTTTTTCTATCTTTTTCAATTTTTATTTTATACTTGTTATTTGTTGGCGTATATATACTGTAACCTCCTTGCAAAAGCCATTCAAATTGTCCACACACACACACACACACACACACATACACACACACACACACACACACACACACACCAGGACAGGACAAAAAAAGAGTTTCAAATAAACCAGGACAGAAAATCACAAGAAAAAAAGTTTTGATAAGTGAAAGTAGCAAACAGTATATTGCACTTCACACAAAAGAAACACCCAAGAAAGGTCAGCTCTGCAGCTACAAATTCAGTTGCACAATCATCTAAAGAGCAACGCATATTACGCTTTAGAGAGTAGCCTCCGGTCTTAATGGTATCCCCTTTCTGATAGCGGAAAACAGCACATGTAATAGGAATTTTTAATATCCTGAAGCATGCTCCAATCCCATTTTCTGCCATTTAACTATTTGACACAAGCCTGCAGATTCATCTTAACTCTGACATCAATACAGACCCCCTTAAAAACTCAGAAGAAATGTGCTTCATTTCCACGTGACCTTTTGAAAATTGTGTGATCATTCATATCATACGCAAGCAACAAAAAGTTGTGCAAAAGCAAAAGCAAATTTCAAAGCTACAGGCATGCGCACAGGCACCAGCAAACAAAATTGTTTTTAAAAATGGGATTAAAAGGTATGAAGAGGAAAAAATAACTCCTTCAGAAATAACCTACATATATCTGCATGCATATCAATAGCAGAATCCGCTAAAAGCAACCACCCTGATATCCAATCTTTATTTTTATTTTTTTTCAATCAGTAGGACTTGGAACCTCCAACAGAGACAGGTCACTCAGTGATGTCTGTCAGTCAAACTAAAGCCAGGTATTTCATTTTACTGCTGAACAAAACTGTCAAATTAAATGAAACTTTGACCTTCATATCTGACAGGGACCCTATTTAATTATAACATCTGTTGAAATATTGTTGTTAAACCCAACACCTGACACAGTGCATGGTTGCTAGCAGCAGATTCTTCTATGAACATTATTTGACATGTGATAAGAAAGGAAGAGTACTGACCATAAGGCAGCTCGAAGCGAGCGTCAATGAGGACACTGTGTTCTGCCGGGAACTGCGTGCCAACAATCTCTCCATTGTGGATCATCAACTCCTGGTCCAGGCTCAGCCACCTCCCCTTCCCCTCCTGTGGAAAGAACCCAAACATTCATGAAAAATAAGCTTTCTTTTCAGAATGTTAAGCATTTCAAGATACCAAATGCTCACAAATAGTAAATCCTCAGAACAGGACATTTGTGAGAATTCAAACTTAATGTCAACAAGTTTCTGGTGTCATCTAATTTCTAATGCTGCACAGATGTTCCTCAACATACATGCAACAGTACTTTAAGTGTTCATTAGTATAGTGATACATGTACTGTAATACATAGTCTCCGGCACACATTAACTTTTATGTGCTTGTCAATGTGTATATGGTCAGGAATCTGTCAAGGTGTCCAAATGCAAAAATCCTGTTCTGGATACTTTTATTACTTTGTATTTTATTCTGTTTTTAAATGACTACAATATAAACAATACAGTTATGAAGTATTCCTCATGCAGATTCTATCCATACCAAATGTATGTCTGTCAGTCGTCTGGATGCTGAGAAAATTGACTTTGTTCAAGAAAAAAAGCACCTTTTTGGGCACACAAGGCGTTACGCGAAACGCATGGTACATTCATGGGCATTGAATAACCAAGTTACTGATAAGGGTATCATCTCAATCTAATTTTTAATAGGTCCAGAAATGGATGGAGAAACATATGTTAGATTAATGAAAGTTTGATCTGAACATAGGTTTTGGATTTTGAGTGTTCTTTTTTTAGCTGGTCTGTATGTTACATTTGGTGTAAATAATCATGAAAAAAGGGAAACTATCTTAAAAAAATGTTTCTGGTCAAACTTACTCAAAAATCATTGCAGAGGAAGGTCATTAGGTAGGATGATTGTAATTTTTTTTAAATTGAGCGAAAAAGTTGTGTTTGATGCAATTTAATTGTACTTCTAAGTTAAAAATATGCGTTTGGTGTAAATGAAATTGTATCTACTTGCCCAAACAAGTTTTGTCACAGTCTTTAAATAATGCCATAATACACAAAAGTGTGTGTTTTCTTATACCTCAGACACCTGGTAGTTAAACTATGGTCACAGGATTCCTAGTGCTTGCACCTGTTGGCTTGTAGAGAGAGGCCTTGTGACAAGGGTGTAAATGTAACGTACATACTGACAATACTTGAAAATGACAATGAATTTGTTTTAGAGACAGAAGATAACTTATCAGTGCTTAAGAACAATCAGCAAGACCAAACCTTTGTTTCAACATGAAAACAAGCACACTGAATAACAAAATTTACCTCAGAAGGACCACTGTTGGGACATTTTGGTGTAAATGTAACATACATCACCTTGTTTTTTTACTGAGACCATATGCAGCACATAATAATGCTAAAAACAGCACATAACAGTTTGTTGAGGGTTTATGAGCTAAATAAAAGAAAAACTACCCTTCAAATGGACCTGCAGATCTTCGGAGCCTTCTGTATGTTACTTTACACCATCCTTTTGTGTAAAGATGTACACACAACCAAAAAGACACAACCATTAATTTAACCCTTTATTTTGACTTGAGACAGGTAGCTTAGAACAAACAAGTTAGAAATACTGTTTAACTGATGTGAGCATAGCCCATTAAAATGTAAATTCAGTACCTTGTACTTGCTGTTTGGTGTAAAGTAACGTACAGATCATGGGTAAAATTAACATTTGGTACCGTAGTGGAGTACCAACCTGACTATTCTATCGTGAAAAGGATTTGTTATGATTTCTTGTTTGTAACTCAAAAAAATGCAGACCAAAATAGTGTAAATATATTTAAAGAGGGTGATTTAATAATAATGTCTACACCGCTGACCGTGCTTTTTTCAAATTACGTAATAACCTGATGATTGAGGTTAAGGTTTGCAAAACAAATAACATGAAAATTTACTGGAACCTTTTCTGCACTTCCATAGAGAATTTCATTGTTTTAACAAGAAGGGCAAAGCCCATACGACTCACATGCTTGACCTTGACCTTGACCTCAAATAACTAAACCTAGCAATGACATACACTAAGAACTGCTTTACACATTTTTCCTACCAAAATACATGTGACCTTGACCCAAGGTCAAGGTCATCCAGGGTCATGCAACACAAAGCTGTTAATTCAAGACATAGGAAGTACAATGGTGCTTATTGGCTCTTTCTACCATGAGATATGGTCACTTTTAGTGGTTCACTACCTTATTTTGGTCACATTTCATAAGGGTCAAAGTGACCTTGACCTTGATCATATGTGACCAAAAATTTAATGTGTCTCATGATGAAAGCATAACATGTGCCCCACATAATTTTTAAGTTTGAAACAGTTATCTTCCATAGATCAGGGTCAAGGTCACTTAAAAATATGTATACAATCCAACTTTGAAGAGCTCCTGTGACCTTGACCTTGAAGCAAGGTAAACCAAACTGGTATCAAAAGATGGGGCTTACTTTGCCCTATATATCATATATAGGTGAGGTATTCAATCTCAAAAACTTCAGAGAAAATGGGAAAAATGGGAAAAATAGCTGTTTTTTAGGCAACATTTATGGCCCCTGCGACCTTGACCTTGAAGCAAGGTCAAGATGCTATGTATGTTTTTTGGGGCCTTGTCATCATACACCATCTTGCCAAATTTGGTACTGATAGACTGAATAGTGTTTAAGAAATATCCAACGTTAAAGTTTTCCGGCCGGCCGGACGGACGGACGGACGGACGGACGACTTGGGTGAGTACATAGACTCACTTTTGCTTCGCATGTGAGTCAAAAACAGTGTAAATAGGTAAATGTTGAATTGTATCTTTGATTCTGGGCTTTGGTGTAAAGTAACTAACGGATAAATGATTTTGCTTATATTGAGACAGGAGAAAATTTGTTCAAGTGTTGCTTTAGTACAGATCAACTCTACATTCAGCCATCAAGCCATTGGATAGTGAAACAGTTGCCTAAAGCTGAACCTAAGGAAATGACAGCATCTTGAAATTATGTTTTGGTGTAAATGTAACATACAGTCATTTGTGCTTTATCTGCAAATATTTGATAAACCGAACACTTGACTGGAAAATAAAATGCTGCAATTGAAGGACAGGAATACCGAGATGTTTATTCATGTAAATTTAAGGAGGTTTAAAAAAAGTCTAAAAATTGTAACACTTTTTAGACTCCTTGACAGATTCTAGGCCATCTATATATATATACGACTTGTGTCTGTGTGTCTGTGTCTTCGCGATGCACGACCAAAGTTCTCGATGGATCTGCTTCAAATTTGGTGGGCTTATTCACAGAGACCCCGGACACAACCTGATCGATGAGATATTTCAACACGTGCTCTCAGCGCGCAGCGCTGAACCGATTTTGGTTCCACCTCAGCTACCCGGGCCCCCATACCGACACACCAAAGCCGCTACACCACATCACAACGCCAAAGTTCTCGGTGGATCTTTTTCAAATTTGGACACCGTATTCAGCTACACCCCGGACACAATATCATCGATGAGATATTTCAACACGTGCTCTCAGCGCGCAGCACTGAACCGATTTTGGTTTTTGTGTTCATTTCACCATTACAAGTAACTCTTCCTTATCTTCTCCAGGTTTTCAGCGTTTACCTCCCTTCCTTCGTATGGTGCACTATAGTATCTTCGGATATTCCCGGCGTTCTGTTACTATTTTTAGAAGGTCACCGCAGTGTCCAGAACGTAAATTGGACCCGTAAATTATCCTCACTGTAAAAGTGCAAAGGTCGAATCAATTTATAGCCACGCGAAAAATACACTGTCATCTATCTCTCTATATATACGGCTTCTCTGTGTTTGTGTGTGTGTGTGTGTGTGTGTGTCTCTCTCTCTATGTGGGCAACACCTGTGGATTGTTCAGTTCTGTTTGTGATGTGGTCTGGCGGCTTTTGTGTATTTGTATGTACTGGCCTTCCTTTGAGAAGCCATAACAGTTCAAAAGGGCTTAGAGATAAGCTCTAAATTGCTCAATGCTGTTTGAGTGGAGTTCGCCTCCAAAGGTGATTATAACACGGTTACATTCGTCGACAAGGATGGGACTCGATATGGTCAGGAATGGCATTATGGCCACTGAATCATTTTCGTGCTGTTCCCATTCCACGAATCTGGGAGGGACCTAAGCTTGGCGGGTCCATTGTTCGGACCCGGCAAAGCCGGCGTACGGCTCTAAGTATTTCATCCCGGCGAAGCCGGCTACCCGGCGAAGCGGGTATTCCTCTAGTATATATATATATATCAAAGGGACTTTGCTCTGTAAATCTCGGTCCCCCTTGAGGAGGGTCTGATGCTCCCAATAAGCTGTCTGTGAAGGGATACTTATTTCTCTCTCTCTCTGCTAAGAGATTTTAACAAATCTCGGAAGAAAGTCTCTGCTGACTTTCAATTGTTTCTTTCACAATTTCTGATGTTTTATATATATATATATATATATATACTTTTTGTTTCTTACAATTCAAAAACCAGACCAAAATGATGTGTAAAACTTATCAAAGATAGGTTGACAGCAAAAACTCAGACAGCAAGCAACAACAGGTTAAGGTGCCTATACCTCCTGTTCCTTATAACCACAATAATTCTTCACAGCATTCTTCCAAAACGTTTTCTGTAAAATAGCATGTTTCATGCCCCGAGCCCATTTTTTCCAGAGGGTTCCGCCATACACTGCTTGCGAAACAGCCCTCATACTCTAGAATCTCTTCCAAGCATTAATTAAGGTGGGTTTCTTCTGCTGGACTGGTAACAGCCAGTTTTCAAAAACATGCCATCACTCTTTACTACTTGAATCAGCGGAACATGCAACGATGAAAAGGTTAATCTCAGACCTTGTTGGAGTGGTGGACCTTGGTGAGGGGCAGCCAATGAAGGCCAAGTAGCTTGTCCCACAACATCCCCTTGTTCCACAGTTCTACGATCAGACCTGTGTCCAGACGCATCGTCTCGCTGAAAAAAGATGAAAAATGAATGAAAAACTGTTGTGAATAAGGCCTGGAAGAAAAGGCTCACGACGATGAGTCATAGAAATGAATGAAAAACTGTTGTGAATAAGGCCTGAAATAGAGTGTCCATGATAACTCGATCTAGTCAAACTTAGAAATGAATGACAAACTCTTGTGAATAAGGCCTGAAATAAAGTGTTCATGATCATTCTATAGTCATAGAAATGAATTAACAAAAACCTGTTGTGAATAAGGCACTTGGAAGAAAAGGTTCATGACAAATTTAGTCATAGTGTGGTACTTATGTAATCTGTCTGTAATTGTCTGCCAATATGCTACACTGTAACATAAACTAGTAATAATATTTCACTACATGAGCAACAGACACATGCAGACAAAGACATACAAACAGAAAGACAGACATGTTTACAAGAAGACAGACACCTTTTCTAAAAAGGAACTATGTGAGTCACAAGGTGCACTGACTGATTGACTGAGTCCTAGTGTGCTTGACCCCTACCCACACACACATTCAAAAACATATCCGATTTCTGCACACTACACACACATGGACAGAAACTGGTAGGAAAATTAGCAGACAGACAAACAGAGAAGAAGAAGCAAATATAATGTTCATAAAACTTAAGAGAGCTGTAATGACTAATGTGCAAGGTATGTAATTTTATTTTGAAAATATAATATTATGTAATATTTTCTAACACAGGCACACTCACACATTGACACACAGAAACACACGTAAAAATTATTTCTTTTTTTTAGTCAGCGTGAAAGGTTATAAATTCCCTCAGGCTCCGAGTGTACATTGTTCACAACAACAAAAAATTGATTGATGAATTTGAGCCATTTTTTACCCTCCCTAATCGCAAACAATATGTTTGTCTTGTATAAACAAGTACAGCATTTACTCAACAAAGTCAAAAGAAGGAAACTGTTGTAAAAAAAAACCAACCCAATCAATACAAAAAAATCAAGCAAGCAAAGGTTTAAAGGTTTTGTAATGTACATATCTCTGGCACAAAACCCCATTAAATTCATTTCAGGGCACTGGAATCTTTCTTTCTATATTGTGGGCGAAACAAATGACAGAATACTGCTGGTGTACACCACTAACAAAGTGACAGTGAGGAAAGTGAGCCTCTGGGGAGGGAAAAATCATTTGAGAGATGAAAAACCTGATAGTAACATCAAACATAGTGGCATTTGCTTGGGGCTACAGGTAAATGATTAAACAGCGTTTTGTTTTGTTCCGCGTGTGATACATGATGGCCATAGGTGTTGAAAACAAGATCACAAAACTGACAATGTGATGGTATTGTATGACATCTGACTGACTGTGCCTTTACATTTATGAGAGAATGCAAACCACAGACATACAGACCAACAATTTGACAGTCAGACACACACTCACACGCACGCACAGGGTAAGGTAATGCAAAAAGAAATCTCTTTCTGAGAGCGAAGGTAATATTATTAATGTTTTTCAACCCCATGCGTGAAAGAGACTGCATGTACACAATAACCATGGCTAACCACGACGGGACGAAACGCTAACAATCTTGCCGTTTTGAGCTCCTCAATTCCCATCCCACAAACTTGCTTCTAACATCCATGCTGAAACTCTCTTCTCCCAGTCCCCAGATCACACACACACACACACACACACACACACACACACACACACACACACACACACACACACACACACACATATATATATATATATACACATGCATATATACATGCACACACACATATACATACACGCACGCACACAAGAAGAAAAGGAATGGAAAAACAGAGAGAGAAAAATAAGAGAAAGAACAGATTAGTAAAGAAAAGAAAAGATGAACAAAACCGTATCAACGAATGCTTTGGTTTACAGTCTGAAGAGCCAGACGGCCTACAGAGACCAGCAGTTAATCATACAAAAATGGAGTTTCATGTGACTGCTCACTTGGCTAAAACTGATACTGGGTTGAGAACTATGGGCAGACTTTGGATGCAGCCCTATGAAAGACCGTCAACAAACTACAAATCTTGACCTCTGAGACAGTCATGCAACTGCATTTCGGACAGGAAGCATTTTGTAAAACTAGGGGTGGGTGAGGCCAGATGGGGAGGATGCAAAAGTGGAAGGGTAGCTTGGAAAGTGGAGGGGAAGCTTGGAGAGGGATGACAGCAAACGAACATAAATATATTCAAAGAAGCACGGAAACGTAGCCTTGGTGTCTCTTTATAGCTGCAATTTCTTCCTGAAGTCATTTTCATAAAAGTAGACCATCATGGGGACACCACTCTTCCACAACATCACACACATAGTGACACACAGACAGACACACAGACAGACACACAGACAGACAGACGCACGAAGACACCGCTCTTCCCCAGCACCACACACATAAACACACATACCGACAGACACACACCGACACACACATTCTCAAACTCCTGTGCGTTTCGGTCTTACATCATCTCTGTTGCTGGAGATGGTGGTGGTGCTGCTGCTGGTGCTGCTCAGAGGTGTTCAATACATCAGGTGACGATAAAGACATTCATAATTCCACCGAGCCCTGATAGTGCAAATTATTCAGCTTTAGCGCTCAATCACCAATTTAATAAGGGGGGAAGGGAGGACACCGGCCGCGCCTCGCAGCACTAACAGCTAATCAATGGAATGCTAACATACATTCCATCAAAACGCTATTGCATGCCAAGGTCTTATTGATCAGGCAAAGAGATGCCCTCCCCATCCCCCCTCCCAACCAAACACTTTCAAGAAGAATCAATTGCGTGTTCGGCATTCTTCTTGTAGCAAAGAGCCTCAGAAATTCCTGTGTCCTGTGGGGATGAAAGGGAATGAAAAGGAAACGCGGGAGGAAAACTTGTTCCTGGCGACATATTTAAAGACTAAGTTGAGCAAATACTCTCATCTCATGCGTGATCATTAAAACAGCTTTTTGCACACTAACTGCGGGAAATGCCAAGGGACAATAGGCCTACAGCAAAGGGACCATTTACAGATAGATGCTTAACAGGCTTTGTGTTGTTTGTTTTCCTCATCAATTGCAGGTCGGTTACATGCACTTGAAAGGCGCTTTCTGTCTGAAAGTCTTTTCAATAAATTTACAAGCGGGCCTACACAATGTTTGTTCATATCCCATGCATTGTTCTTGAAGCAGCTTTGATTTTCTAATTCGTTTTCTGCCTGATACAAAATGCACTTTGTTTGATGTCAAATTAATGTACCATTCGGTCCCTAAGTTAGCAACGCCATACAATTTCCGCCCGGAAGAACCCCGGTACACAAAGATAACAGCGGGTGAAGGGGTGGTTGGGGATTTCTAGGTGAAAGGGGTATGGGGACAAGATTGGGGGTGGGGGGAGGGGGAGGGGGCTCATGAGAGGGGAGAGGGGAGACAAAGAGCAAAAGTACTGCCCACGCAAAAAAAACCACCCCAGTTATAACATGATATGTTTAGCAGAAAGATGCAAATCAATATATATATAAGCGGGAAAAGCATGATTTCCCCAAGTGCCGCCAATGCCTGACAGAGGAAAAAGGGAGAGCTGGGGAGACACACAGAGAAGGAAGGACGTCAAATTGATGACGGCCATTAATAGCTGTTTGGGGAAAGTCCTAACTAGTTTGCTTTTTATCTTCCATTCGCTGACAGAAGCAGCCTAACGAGACAGCTTAGTGACGTAGGATAGAGAGAGAGGGGGAGTAGGGGCTTGGAGAGAGGGAAGGGAGAGAAAAGTCTTGAGAGGGGTGTACAAAGGGAGGGAGAGAAAGAGAATCTCTCGTTGCCCAGTCTGCATTGCTATTATATGCTTGCCTCCTGCACACGCACACACTGTCACACACATGCCCACACTAAGTTCTCTCTCTCTTTCTCTCTCTCTCTCTTTCTCTCTCTCTCTCTCTCACACACACACGCCCACGCACACACACGTCATTCTGTCACTTCCATCCCACACACTCTTCACACCCCCCTCCCCCCCTACACACAAACAGACCTCTCCGTCAAACGTACATGTTTCATAAAGCATGGAATACACGCAAAGCCAATCCACTTCTCTCACATAGACACATCACAAAGACACAGACAGCATTGACAAGACACAACACAAACAAAGAATCAGCCAACAAGACATAACACATAAACAAAAGACTCAGCCAACAAGACACAGCCAACAAGATACAACACATTAACAAAGACACAGCCAACAAGACACAGCCAACAAGACAACACATTAACAAAGACACAGCCAACAAAACACATTAACAAAGACACAGCCAACAAGACAACACATAAACAAAGACTCAGCCAACAAGATACAGCCAACAGAGACTCAGCCAACAAGACACAGCCAACAAGATACAACACATTAACAAAGACACAGCCAACAAGATACAGCCAACAAGACAACACATTAACAAAGACACAGCCAACAAGATACAGCCAACAAGACAACACATTAACAAAGACACAGCCAACAAGACAACATATTAACAAAGACTCAGCCAACAAGACAACACATTAACAAAGACACAGCCAACAAGACACAACACATTAACAAAGACTCAGCCAACAAGACAACACATTAACAAAGACTCAGTCAACAAGACATAACACATTAACAAAGACACAGCCAAAAAGACACAACACATAGACGAAAGACACAGCCAAGAAGACACAACACATTAACAAAGACTTAATCAACAAGACACAACACATTAATTAAATGACACAGTCAACAGGACACAACACATTAAAAAAGACACAGTAAACAAGACACAACAAATAAAAAAGAAACAACCAACAAGGCATAACACATAAGACATAAGACACAACCAACAAGACACATCACATTAACAAAAACACATCCAGCAAGACAGAACACACACAGCCAGTCTACAAACAAACAAGGTGTCTCAATCTGATAAACGCCAACATAGATAAGATCAAATCAGTTTTGCTTATTTGCTAAGGTTTCTTCTGAAGGAGGTAAGAAATGAACTCACAAGAGGAAATCCTGCTCCCAACAAGGGTTGTTGCCTTTGACCTGAATGGTTGTCGACTTCACATTTTGAAGTTTCAGTGTCACATACGTGTTGAAGCGTTCTGCACAACAGAAACAAAGATATCCTTTTAAACAAAGATTAAAAAGAAAATGGAAAAAAAAAGAATTCGACATATCAGCATAAAATATAATTATAAGTATAATTACTCGGGGATAACTTTATTTTAGGGGGAGAGAAAATGTAGCTTTTTAACAAATTTTTTAGTGTTATCGCATTTTGGTTCTATGAAATTTAAAACAAGTCGCGTAAGGCGAAAATACAACATTTAGTCAAGCTCAGTCGAACTCACAGAATGAAACTGAACGCAAAGCATTTTTTCACCAAGACTGTACACTCGTAGCATCGTCTGTCCACCGCTTGTGGCAAAGGCAGTGAAATTAACAATACAGAAAAGCTCGGTAGCGGTTGTGCTGAGGAGGATAGCCCGCTTTTCTATATATATATATCTATTATTTTTAACTCTCTGAACGTGTTTTTAATCCAAACATATCATATCTATATGTTTTTGGAATCAGGAACGGACAAGGAATAAGATGAAATTGTTTTTAAATCGATTTTGGAAATTTAATTTTAATCATAATTTTTATATTTTTAATTTTCAGAGCTTGTTTTTAATCCAAATATAACATAATTATATGTTTTTGGAATCAGAAAATGATGAAGAATAAGATGAACGTAATTTTGGATCGTTTTATTAAAAAATAATTTTAATTACAATTTTCAGATTTTTAATGACCAAAGTCATCAATTAAATTTTAAGCCTCCAAGCTGAAATGCAATACCAAAGTCCGGCCTTCGTCGAACATTGCTTTGCCAAAATTTCAATCAATTTGATTGAAAAATGAGGGTGTGACAGTGCCGCCTCAACTTTTACAAAATGCCGGATATGACGTCATCAAAGGTATTTATCGAAAAAATGGAAAAAAACGTCTGGGGATATCATACCCAGGAACTCTGATGAAAAAATTCATACAGATCGGTCTAGTAGTTTACTCTGAATCGCTCTACACACACACACACACACACACACACACACACACACACCACGACCCTCGTCTCGATTCCCCCCTCTACGTTAAAACTTGACTAAATGTAAAAACCACCCAGGAGGTCATATGCCGTAATGGATGCCACAGAGCCAAACAGAAAAATGCCTATGACAAAATTGTAACATCAACTTTTCAAAGTTGCACCTGGTGCGAACTTACTGCTGCTATAACCTGTTTGCCTACAAGTTTCATGATATCCAATCTGCAGAATGACCTAACAGACAGAGGAGTGTGTGCAGCTGACCAAAACACGCGGAAACAGACGGACGCTGACATGCACCTTGGGAAAAGGATGACATTCAGTTGACAAGAGCCGTGGTAAGCAAATTGCCGTGGTTGGTGGATGCGGGTAGGGTGCTAATAGATGGCCGCAGGAGCAGTCATCTATTGGAATGCATTCGGAGAGGTGACATGTCTCGTTTTGTTACCGTTCTCACGAGATCAGTTACAGTTTTGCTCTCTCTCTCTCTCTCTCTCTCTCTCTCTCTCTCTCTCTCTCTCTCTCTCTCTCTCTCTCTCTCTCTGGATGGATGGATGGATGGATGGACAGAAGGATGACAGAGAGACATGAGTGAAGTGCGACAGAGACTGGATTTTGTGCTGATGCATTACTGTCCTTTTTCAAACGTTTTGCTGTTGTAAATGCCTGTTTCCTGCACTGTCGCCATGTCGACTGTCATTACGATGATGATGATTTTTATTATGATTAATATTACTATGAAGCATGAATGTTGAAACTTTGTACACCCCGAATTGAAATGGGCCCAAGGCCTAATCAATAAACCATCCAGACTCCAGACTCTCTCTCTCTGTATGTATGTCTTTGTCTGTGTCTCCCTCTGAGTCTCTCCGCTTCTGTCTTAATTTCTATGTCTGTCTCTGTCTATGTGTGTGTGTGTCTCTCTCTCTCTCTCTCGCTCTCTCTCTCTCTCTCTCTCTCTCTCTCTCTCTCTCTCTCTCTCTCTCTCTCTCTCTCTCTCTCTCTCTCTCTCTCTCTCTCTCTCTCTCTCTCTCTCTCTCTCTCTCTCTCTCTCTCTCTCATCCGACTTCTGACACACAGGTCAAAGCAGAGGTTAACTTGAGTGCACGTGTACCTAGCAGGAGGGGGGTGATTCGGGTCAGAAGTGGGGTAAAGCACTTTGGTCTTCAGTCTTTGGGTTATAGCTTTCAGTGGAGAAGATATGCCAACATGAAATTGCACTATGCTCTACTATTTATTGTCCTTGTCTATCGGACACGAAGAAGGGAAGCTACAATCGCCCCAGGCCGTATATATATGACTTTTTGTTTTCTGAGCCTGGACCATTGAGACGGTTACCTCAATAGATCTGTTCATTCTTCAGTTTGTCGGTGTCAAAAGTTATACCCCCAATTCCACACAACCGTTCTTTGTACCGTTCCCATACCAACCAAGGAATGCTGCCACAACAATGGAACGCTGCGCAAACGGCCGTTTTTTGGCATCTTTCAGCAGCGTCTGACCATAGTGGCAGCCGTCCTTGGTCGGTAAGGGAACGGGACCTAGAACGGATGTGTGGAATGCGGGTATGACAACTCAGTGTGTGAGAGCGCTACCGTTGCCTTACCGTTGTTTTAATTTCCCTTAACGATCCAAGCGTTCCGTTACCGATGGGTTGAGGTTCCATTACCGTTCATTCTGATCGGGAGGGGAACGGCTAAAAATTTGAACATGCAGCCCAAACTCAGCCGTCCCTACTGACCCTACCGTTCAAAGCAGTTCCGTTAACGATCAGTTACGTTCATTGAGGTTCTGTCCCGATCCGTCCCGTGCCCGCACCGTTCCTTGGTCGGTACGGGAACGGGACCTAGAACGGTTGTGTGGAAAGGGGGTATATAATACTCGACAGCTTATGGTGGAGACAGCTGGAAGATCTCTGGATATAATTGAAGAGGAGCAGTCTTCCTTTTAAAAAATGTGTACTCTGCCTTGCAGATTACAAATTTGTGCTGTCGGGGCTGGGTAAAGGGAGTGGAGGGTAAGCGAGGGGTAAGAGAGACGAAAGAGAAAACTGGACAGGGAAAAGTCACTGCCTGAAGTATTCAATAAAGCCACACACACACAAAAAAGAAATTACCACATATGCAGGTTTTCAATTCATATTTTTGCAAAGTATCTGCTCAAACATGTGTGCCTCTGTGAGTATGTTCGTGGCTGCTTTCATGGGGTGCCTGTATCCTCAGGAATTTGAGCATTTCTTTTATCTCTCTTTTTCTGACAGTTGA
>NC_090245.1:77655027-77814082 GCF_037325665.1 Littorina saxatilis
CAATATTTTGATAGTTCTCGTGTAAGCAAATAATGGATAGAGAGACAATAGTATACATTTAATTTAATTTACCGGTTTTTTGCCGCGGACAATCTTTTATTTTCGCTGAAACGTAATTTTCTTTTCGCGGAAATCTGTGATTTAGCGGACAATTCCCATGCCTGACATTGTCTTTCTCACACACACACACACACACACACGAGAGCGGGGGCAAAGAGTCACAGCTTCTTATGGAGTTAAAGAAAAGGTCTACACTGATTACTCGGGTAAAAAAAAGGTCAGCATAACAGTAAGATGGAAGAAGAAATCTCCAGGAAAAACCCATGGCCACGATCTTGTCGAAATCAAACTTTCGCTTCGGGACACGAATCCAGGACAATATTGTAACGTTGTCAGACACCCAATTCACAACGTCTTCTTTCAGATGCTTTTTCTGTCTGCTGCAGCACTTGGTTATAGCCGAAGAATGTCAGAATGTTGCGGTCAACTTTTCACACGGCAGAGTGGCTCTATTGTTGCACCCATCGATTCGGTCTGGGTGGGCCCTAGAGATTAATCAAGAACAAACTACATTGCAAGTGCCACAAAAGCCCCCCACGAAAGGTCTGTTTGCACCGAACTATGATATAAACCGTGCATTTTTAGCCCCCCCCCCCCCCTCCCCTCTTGTGTATCGACTGGCTTTGGACGCGCGGAGAGAAACACGAAGGACACCATCTGCTGCTTGGCTATGTTTTTCTCATCCATACTAGCTTGGTGTGTGTCTGCACTTCATATTCACTCCGACAATGTTTAACCCCAGAGCTTAATCTATTTATTTCTGCCCACACATAAACAGGTGGCGGGGAAGGAGGAGAGGAGGATGGGGTGAGAGCATTCGTCACATTTTGGGGGGAAAGGGAAATCTGACCGATCATGTGAAAATTTAAACGCCCTTCTTTTTTTTTTAATCTGAAAACAAGTTCCAGATTTATTTAAAAGAATATCTTTCTCTTGCAACAGTACTCATTACTGTGTCATAATCGAAAGAAAAAAAACCCACCATAATCTTAAAGCTCGTTGTTCCTGTGTTGTGTTCAACACCGTTAAAAGAACGCTGGGATGAAAAATTGTGCAAATCTGCTTTGGACTGCATACAAATACGGTAAAAAAAACCAAAACCGTCTGCAGTTCGATAAATTCAATGCAACGTTCGCCATCAACTAATTGCGTTGAACAAAGACACATTGGCTCTGTGCAAAGAATAATCCGTGCTCCGCTGAATAATACATGTACAGAATCAAGACAAACCTTCCCTATTGTGACCGAGTCAATGCATTGTCTCTTCAGCCAACTGTAGACGAGATAAAGACACTTTGTAGCTCTGTGTTCTCTGATTTGGAACTCAAAGGGGGGTTTGAAGAGGGGACAATGCAGGTAAAAATGCGTGTACCATTAAGTAGAATATTTGTTCTATTCATCTCGATCGCGCTCAACCTGCCATTTTACCCCCGCTTCCCCACCGCACCGCCCCCCCCCCTCCCCCCTACCAATGATCTTTCTCCTTTGTTCTCTTTTGGTAGGTGATTGTGGTGTTTCGGCACTCGGTTACATTTGGCGTCGTCGACAGCGATGGGACTCGACATGAAATGTTCAGGCCACTGAATCATTTTCGTGCTGTTCCCATTCCACCTGGGAGGGACCTAAGCTTGGCGGGTCCATGGTTCGGAACTTTGGGGACAAAGTTCATTCAAAGGGGGTCGAGTGTGACAGGGAGACTACCGTCGCCCTTCACAGCAGACTCTGCAGAGTTGTTCGCCTTAGAAGTTGTGGGCTTTCCTTGCATGTACCCGTAAGTTGTCCTCACTGTAAAAGTGCAAAGGTCGAATCTATTTATCGAAAAATCCACTGTCATCTATCTCTATATATTTATATATATATATATATAGATAGATATATACGGCTTCTGTGTGTGTGTGTGTGTGTGTGTGTGTGGAGGCAACACCTGTGGATTGTAGAGTTCTGTTTGTGATGGGGTCTGGCTGCTTTTGTCTGTCTATCCAAGTATCTCTTAACACACTTTTTAATTGGATGAGCGAGAGTGTGCGGGGGGCGGGAGGGTGGTGAACCACTGTACATAAAGGGAAAGTTTGTGTGCGTGCCTGTGTGTGTTCTTAATCTAAGACAAATGTCGCCAATGTTTTTACAGAGTGACGTTAAATAAACGATTTTATCATCATTATCTGTCTGTATGTTCTGGCATTTGAGAAGCCATAACAGATAATATAGGGCTTAAAAATAAGCTCTAAAATTCTCAATCCCGTTTGAGAGGACTTCGCCTTCAAAGGTGATTGTGGTGAACCGCCACGCTGTCTGTCTCTGTCTCGCGATTCACCTCGGCGAAGCCGGGTATTCCTCTAGTTCAGAATATATGAATAACTGTCATGCTGATCCTATTATTTTTCAATTAATCACATCAGGAAATTATCGTGACATAAGGATTTCAACTTTAGACTAATTAGTACATGTAACAGTATATGTAGCGTGTTTGGCAATTAATTTGTTGCACATTCTAACATTAGGGCTAATTGTTTTGTAAAAGCATATGCAACAGCTCGTTCTACTGTACAAAAACCAACTGCAATATCTGTGTCTCCTTTTGGTGTGATTGTCACTCGTTATTACTCTACTGAGACTTTCAAGGCAAAGTGCAAAAAACGGGGGGGGGGGTTCCATGAAGTCGGGGAAAACACAGCTTTGTTGTTCAGTGTTAAAACGTGCAAACTTGCAAACCTGTGTGTATGTGTGCATGCAGAGATTGTCAAATCGCCCAGCCAATCGCCAGTGGCGAGTAAAAAATCTCCCTGACAAGTAAAAACCGCCTGGCCAGTGAAAATTCTGGTCAACTGCAACATTTGCTGTTGTAGTACAGTATTGAGTTCCAAAGCCATGTAAACACTGCAGGTGCATGAACTGTATCGGCCAAAGACGGGCTAGTAACTTTCTTGACGGTTACTCGTGTGCCAGTTGGGGAGTGAAAAATGTGAGATTTGGCCATCTCTGATGTGTGTGTTTATATAATATATATATGTGTGTGTGTGCGTACGTGTCTTTCCAATGACTTACTTGGATGGCTCAGGGGGGGGGGGGGGGGGTCACACACACACATTTACATACACGTACAAAAAGCAAACAAACGTAAAACAACCTAAGAACACCACCTCTTTGTGTCCGTCTCTTAGCGCAAGCGAACTGCAATCATATAGGCCAATAGGGCCCATCCGACACAGCGCAGGACACACTGACTGACGCAACCTTGGACGGTGATCACGGGCCTTCGGGGAAGAATAGCAGGCATGCAGCCAGACACGGAGGGCGATAGACGGACAGGCAGAGCCGTCACAATCCAAGGCTGGAAGTCCCACAGCAATGGATCAATACACTATCTGCTCGCTACCATGGAGCAGACTTGAAAGGAATGACCACTGCCGCACCTTTCACCGGGACACTCAACTCAGTCAGGGTGCTCAATGGACTGTGAGCACGACTACTTTATCTGATCAGAGATGGACTGAGGGCTAAGGACATAAGGGTACGGTTTCTGCAGACCGACACCACTGAGGGCTGCTGAGTTCAGTCATGCTGCTCAATGACAATGGACTGTGAGCACGACTACACGCACTTTATCTTATCTGATCATCGGGGTGTGCAGAGAGGAACTGGCTGGGGACACACGACTATTTTGATCTCTGGTGCAGAAGTTGGCTGACGGATATATGATTACTGTCGCTGCCCTGCTGGCATGGACCAAGGACACATAGCACATGGCACTGGGTGGTTGGGGCGGTAGGAGAGCTTTCCTCCTGTCTTCTTATATTTAGAATTAGAATAATATTTAAAACGCAGGAGAATTCCCCCCTCGTCATGTGCCTGTGCTACTGAATCTGATGTGAACGCTGAAACGAATGCTGCCTAAATCCCTGAGCTCAGAATGACGGCCTGAGTAAAAACACAGTCCAGACTTGTTTGAGCTATCTATATCTATACAACACCGTATACACTGCAGAAATCTACTGAATGGCAGGCATGATCACTGACGCTGCCGTGGTACCGTGGGTATAATGACCATCATTTCATCCAATATTAATGTCGAATACATTCTTAATTTAATATAAATTTGGGATGCCGAGTACATCCTTAATTTGATATTTGTTGTGCAGAAATACATCTATGATCTGGTGGGTATGATCACTCGACTTGCCTCCCTGCAGATATGAACCAAAGGCATGGCCACCATATCTAGGTACACATCTGGGCGCTTCAGGAATGACATATATATATATGATGTCCCTGATCGCTGCAGAGGCTACAGAGAATCCCTGGGGTGGACTCTGCCCATACACCACTCTATTCTCAGTCACGCCAAGATAACATTAACAATTAACATAATTAATAACAATACTCAAATGGTCAGTTGGCAGAGAGACAGCTGTCCTGGACATAACAATCCCAGTACAGTGGAACCCCCTGTCAAAACCTAAAAAAATCTGAGAAAATCGAGTCTTAAAATTAATAAAAAGGAGGGAATCTTAAAATCGATGATGATGTAAGTCGACAGAAGTTAGGAACACAAATTCTCGAGGTTCCAAAGATAGGTTCCACTGTATAACCCATCCATTCATCTTGGCTACCAGTGGGGGCGTGGGTGGTGATGATATAATATTAATGAGGTCCAGCTATTTAGATGTGATTGGGGACCAGGCTGCATGTGGAAGGAAACATTCATATACTCTGAATCACTCTTCGTTCACCTTTGAACAATCAGATAGAAACTGCCCTGCAGCATTGCTTGAACTATCTCTTTTCTACACTTCTGGTTTTTCCCTGAGATGATGAACCTTCTGAGGCAACACAAGCACATAACTTTTGTAACTCCTCACTTGTCCAGTTGAACATATTCTTTTCAAATGACCTGCTTCTTTAGTTTTAGGTCTGATATTCTCATTGATTCTTGTCTTTTTGGCTCACGTAAGTGTAGCCTATGCGATGCTAACTTTTGTCTGTCTGTGCATGCGTGCGTGCGTGCGTGGGTATGTATGTATGTATGTCTGTGGTAGAAACTTTAACATTTGACTGAACACCGAAATACTAATTTTACCTGGTTATTATTCAAGCAACAGCTTCAAAGTATTGAAGCAATGATCAACATTTTGTCGGCACGTATGTAGTTAAAGTGTGTATCCAAAGAAAACGGGTGATGGGGTTGTTGTTTGGGGGGGGGGGGGGGGGAGGGGAGGGGGGGAGGGGTAAAAACAGCTGACTGGTTTGTGTCGTGTGTGGTATGTAGACCAGGTCAGGGGTCAAGGTTAGGTCAGATCGCGTGAAGGATTGTGGTATAGATACAGTTATCACCGAGCTGCAGTTCGCCGATTCGGAGAAGACGATTTCACATTGTTCGGTTTCGTAGCTCCAGAAAAATAGATAAAGAAGATACCAAAAGAGATTTCCAACAGTATAATCTTAAATCTGCACAGCGTGTTTCCAGTGTCTGCTCGAGGAAGCGCTGTCGAAAGCGCAGTGTCGATCTGGCCATCTGGCAGTCGTGTCCCCGTAAGTAGGCTACAGACAGACAGACAGATCTAGATCTAGTGTCTCGCACTCTTGCACTGTGTCACCTATACATTGCTTACTGTGTGTGTGTATGTGTGACGGAGTGATTGAGTTTGTGTTACTGTTTGTCGATTTCTTACGTGAGCCTTGAAGGCTTCGCCTCTTGTTTCTCTCTCTTTTCCCCCCTATTCCTTGGGGGTGGGGTGTAGAATCTTAAATCACTGTAAGAGAAAAGTCAAGTGCAAACGGGCCTAGAAAAGCATGCATCTCAAAGAATGGTTTCTTCTGGTATCTGGTGCATGTGATATTTTTCTCTCTATATATATATATTATTCAAACCAAGTACTGCAACCTCAATATAATGATCACTGTGAAATAGCACCTATAAACTGTACAATCAAGATTTACAGCAACTGCAACAACTGAACACCTTTTCTGAAGTCGAACCAAACATTAAAATATAAAGCTTGATTGAATACTAGACCTACCATTGGCACTGCAAATGTAGAGTCAGTGTTGTTCCAAGACACAAAAGACAATAGGTCAGTTGGACCTGGATGCTAAACCTTAAAGTGTCCTGGCAGCAAAAAATGTTTGTGTCAGAAGACCTCACCCAGCTCTATCGAATCCCAACAACATCTTCAAGCGCTTTATAGTTCAAATATATATATATATATATATATAAATAAATAAATAAAATAAACAAAAAAAAACCACATCCATACATAAAAAAAAAGCTCATACAAACCACACACAAAACCCCAGTGGACTGTAAAGCAGGGAAAAGAAATATATCGCCTCAAGTGGGAGTTGAACCCCTTCCGCCAGAGTAAGAGACAAGCGCTGTAACCACTATGTCTCTCCTGATTATAGCGCTGCACATCGGTCACAAACAGATAGCGGCGCTAAGCGATTAGGCAGTCAAGTGCGCTTTCTTTCGATTATAACGCCAGAGATTATCAAGCGTTTCCACAAATAGGCCATAAATAACTTATAACTTATAAGGTATGGCATATGTCATGCCAAACTTCAGGCAAATTGGATGATAAACACTAGAGTTATAAGCTGTCAAAATTGTGACGGACAGAGGCTTTTTAAAATAGAGCGATCACGACGTGCAGCTCTTAACACGGGAGTATGCATACATGTATGCGTGACAAACTGCACTTTTTGGTGTGTATGCACTGAAGCAACCTGGGCAGGGATTGAAATCAATCTTTCATGGATTAAGTTACTATTTTGGGAGGAGTTTGAGTTGAACCGGGGCTGTAGGGGGGAAGGGGGCTTATCTGAATCCTCAAATTTACCTGAGGTCCATTGATCTACACGACTGCGAGATAGTACTTGCTGCCACATGTACGATACACAGCTAGCTGCCTTCTTACCTAACTTCACATACATGTCTGTGGATATGATCTGACTCAGAAGTGTTCTTACCACACCAAGGGAACTCATCTGTTGTGGTATATATTTAAATTTTAACTGAGTGCACACTCAAAGGCCTATTATTCAAGGAACCATATAATGGGAAGGTTTTATGGCAAATATAGACCTCACAAATTAAGTTCAAGAGACATTCGCTGGACTGTAAATTAGATTACCCTGCAATAATTTGTTTAATAAAACTTCTTAACTATGCTAACTTATAAAATAAATTTTAATCAGAGAACAATTATTTTATTCACTCTCCTGCTTTATGAGTCCCGACTTACGTCTGTCGTCATATTTCATATGATCCAAGTACGGGCTATACAGCCTGACATTGACAAACTGCCAGCACGCTTAAAAATAGGGATGCTTCTCCGCTATATGAATGACACTGACAGTCTTACTCTTTAATTATGCAATGCACTAATATCCAGCACGCTTAAAAAAAAGGATATTTCACCGCTATATGAATGACAGTCTTGTATAATGCAATGACCTGATATCCAGCATGCTTAAAAAACAAGAAGAAGGGATATATATCTCTCTGCTTTACGAATGACAGCCTTTATATTCAATCACCGGATAGAGTACGTGCAACACACTCACACCTCTAGTGCAGTTCAGATACATGTGCTATAAAAGTTTATAATATATATTCCAAATGTGTAAAATTCAACTAAAAATAAATTGTATTCCTAATCTTTCTTTGGAGAAACAGTCTTAACAAGAGAATTACTATTATACAGAGCTCTAAAAAATCCTATCGGTATTCCAAGCTCTCGTAATCTCTCGCAAACTTCAGAGCATAGCAAAGCATGCGGTACAGCGATCTCGTGCGAGTTGCACAAGCCAAGGTTCGAAGTTCTCGCGATGTTTGAAGCATAACAACGAGCGTGTCTCGCGAGAGTTGCTCAGATACCGAAAAGGTCTATTGACCTGCAAGGAAGCAGCTAGGTTTTTTTAGCTTGGGTTTAGGGGTGAGGGGAGCTATATCATATATGGGCAGTAGGGGGTAGTACAATTCTAGAAAGTCACAAAAAAACAAAAGAAATTCCCAAAACTGAATTCCACACAACAGTGCTACTAGACGCAGAGAGAAGTCTCCCTCTGTTAAGCTGCTATTGATCAATAGCAGCACTGATACTCTGGAACTCAGCTCGGCTGAAATACATTGGAATCCTATTGACACATGTGTAGTCTGACCACAGCGGTCTGACCCACATATTCTCTCTGGTAAAAAAAGAAAGAAAGAAGTTTCCCCTGTGTATAATTAACACCATAAACGTTAAAAAATAAAAAGAAGGAATATTTAAAAACTGCTTACCTGGAGGGCCAGCCAGTCGAGCTTTCTTCACTGCAACAGAAACAAAACAGAGCCGTATAAGACGTCGTTTGTGTCAAGTTTATATGTAAAAAGTCGTAGTCTAAAACAAGCTATTCGTCAACAAGAAAGATCGAACAAATGCTTGTTGAGATATTTGATAAATGGGGAGAAAGCGACGAGTAGTAAAACGAATAGTACGAGTGGACCCATCCAGCCACGGTTCCAGATCAGAAGCACAGCACAGATTCACAGTCACAGAAGAAAGCAGACGACAATCGTCGCGGGAATTTAGACACCATCCACTTACCACAAACACACAACAAGGACATATTTCACTCTAGCATTGGTACTCCAAAACGATTCGGCAGTGACATGTCTGCAACACACTTCGCAACGATGAGTTTACATGCTGAAAGCTTCTGTGGTTACTGGCAAACAGTGGCACTCGGAAGCGGCAATCGTTCGCAGCCAGTCCCGGCGGCCATCTTGTGTGACGTCGGACTAATCATAACACCTCATCAATATTCATGACACGCTGCGTCCATTCACTGTATCTCTGGCGAACACGCAAATCTGATTTGAGTTGATCGATCACGGCATAGACCATTTATCCTATTTGGTCTATGATCACGGTGATCCAGCCATCGGAAGGTGCTTGCACATGTTTGTATGATTGTACTACAACAAGGAACGCTGGCTTCTACCGCGCAGGCATGTGTCTGCCGGGATTACGCACTGAAACTGCTCTGTCCTATCCGCAGCGGCCGCGCGGTACCCGTACGTTTTGAGGTGATCAGTTTCAGGTTTTTTTACCCGCCGGAACTGAGTTTTTACGCCACGCGCACTTGTACTTATATTGGATAATAATAATGATGATGATAATAATAATACTAATAATGATAATGATAATAATGATATGAAAAACTTCAAATACTTAAATTTCGCGGGACGGGACTATCGTGAAAATGCAGGGACTGAATGAGTTTTACTATCCTTAGCGGATTATGACTTTATTCAGTTATTCTGCAGAAAAACAGAAATGCTGGAGAAAAACTGTTTGTTTCTGCAGCATTTCTGCATAATGTCATCTTTCGCGAGAGCAACGTTTTTTTCTGCAGTACTTGAAATTGAAATCAAGAATGCTGCAGTAAAACGGTGATGTTGTTTTACTGGAGAAAAACTGTTTACACTTTTTCTTCAGCATTTTGGCATTATTCAGTTATTCTGCAGAAAAACATAAATGCTGGAGAAAAACTGTCTTTTCTGCAGCATTTCTGCATGTCATCTTTCGCCGAAGCAACGGGTTTTTCTGGAGCAAAACATTTTACTGCAGTAAAATTGAAATCAAGAATGCTGCAGTAAAACGGTGCTGTTGTTTCAAAACTGCAGAAAACCTGTTGACACTTTTTCTGCAGCATTTTGTACTGGCTCATTATAATGTTGGAGTACGCGAGTCTCCCTCTGTCGAGAGATGCTGGACTCATCCAGAACTGATTACCAATAGTTGTGCGTGACACGAGTGTATTTTGTCTGTCTGACTTCCTTTCCGCCGGAAGTTCAAAGTTTCAAATTAAACAATGGCACCTGTCAGCAACATTGTCACATTTTCCCAGACGAACGCAGTAGTCCACTTCGTGTTCGATTTGCTTCAGAAATTGTTCACGTTCGGCCGCCATTGTGAAGTTGAATATAATTCCCTTATGCTACACGCCTTCTGATTGGTACACTGCGAAACAAACTATTATACTATCCCAGGGGGCGACGAATACAAACGCTACTTTACAAGGTCGTTCGTTTTTCTTCAGAAAAACTGTCACAGACTATTCTGAAGAAAAAGTTAATCGCAATAATGCTGCAGAAAACCAAGTAAACATTATGCTTCAGAAAAACTGTTTTACTGCAGTAAAAAAACGTTGCTTCGGCGAAAGATGAGATTATGCAGAAATGCTGCAGAAAAGACAGTTTTTTTCTCCAGCATTTCGGTTTTTCTCCAGAATAACTGAATAATGTCATAATCCGCCAAGAGCCAGTACAAAATGCTGCAGAAAAATTGTAAACAGGTTTTCTGCAGTAAAACAACAGCACCGTTTTACTGCAGCATTCTTGATTTCAATTTTACTGCAGTAAAATGTTTTGCTGCAGAAAAAAACCGCTGCTTCGGCACTGAAAAGATGACATTATGCAGAAATGCTGCAGAAAAGAACGGGTCAAGTTTCTCCAGAATTTGTCTTCAAGTTTCTGCAGAATAACTGAATAAAGTCATAATCCGCTAAGGATATTTTACAACCCCTAATGCTACACGTTGTGAAGACAGAAATTCAGTTTCAAACGGCCAAGCGGCCGCACCGTGGCTCAGCCGTGAACTCAGTGGCGGGGTGGGCCTGTGACAACAGTTGCTCAACCGGGCTACGGTACCCGCTATTACGAGTTAGTCGTGTGACAGTAGTATATATTCAGTCATGCATTCCGGCCACTACAAAAGTCCAACAGGGTGAAGATCGGTATTGTGAAAGACTAGAGGCAATAGAAAAGCGGCGAAACGCACGGAACGAAGTTAACAATAGAAATAGCGGACACACAGACGGCCTTCTTGTGTCAGTTGAGTCTCTGACAAGTCACAGTTACTTACATTAAATTTTGTTCCGGCTCTAAGTTGGTCAATTAGCAAAATATCCCATTTTCAATGGGCGTGCCACCTGCCACTGAATCCCGGCATTACAAACAGAAAACCTTCCGAATCAATTAACGCGGCACATCCAGCCAGAAAAACGAGACAAAACAAACCAACACAAATAAATTGAAATAACATAAAAAGGAATCCAGCGTGAAAATTACAGCATCAGCTGAATATTCTCTCCATATATATATCATCGCTTGCAGCAGCCGGCACCTGTTTACATTTCCCCACTTGATGTTTACGATTGTGACTGCTATTATATCCTTGAATCGCATCATTCTCCCCACACCTGTGACACACTCAGTCACATTTCGACAAGTCTCAAAGTTAATATGCATGTAATGAGTATAGCCCTTGACTTTTTGCGGTAAGCTTCGCATAGGCACTAGGCTGCAATACTGAATTCAGTTCGAATTTCAACTAAAACGTTTTAACAATAAAATAAAGACCAAATTTATAACAGATGTTATTTGAAACAGTGGAATAGTGGATATCAAATCATGAAATACAATGTTAATATTAATGTAATAGATATAGACGTTTGCTCTCTCTCTCTCTCTCTCTCTCTCTTTCTCTCCTCTCTCCTCTCTCTCTCTCTCTCTCTCTCTCTCGAGTCTCTCTCTCTCTCGAGTCTCTCTCTCTCGAGTCTCTCTTTCTCTCTCTTTCTCTCTCCCTCTCTCTCTCTCTCTCTCTCTCTCTCTCTCTCTCTCTCTCTCTCTCTCTCTCTCTCTCTCTCTCTCTCTCTCTCTCTCTCTCTCTCTTTTCATTTTTTTTTTACTCAGCATTTTCCGACTCAGCTTGCTTTTAGCATCACCTCAAGAAACTGTTGTCCGAAATGTATCCCTGTATTTGTATAAAGCCTTTAAATTAAGAGATGTTGTAACCTCCTAGTTAAATGCCGTGTAATGTATGTGTTGTGCGATTATTATGTTGTACCTTTTTTGTGTGCACCTGTTGAGTTTAATTTATATGCAATGTGAACCGTTTGTTCACACCCCTTCATAAGGGGCTATGGCCTATTGAATAAACTATCTGCGTCTGCGTCTGCGTCTCTTTTCATTTCTGCCGACAACCTTCACTTTTTAAGTACTAAATCACCATGAGTATGAAGCACCCGCACAGAGCTATCGATCGATGTAAAACTTTACGACACACTAACATGTGATAGTATATATAGGCTATTTTTGATCTAATAATTAACCTTTCGTCTTAAGTCCTTTGGTATATATAGCTGTTGAAACTATAACGACTTGCAGTGATAAGAGCCTTCACTCAAGTGTTACCGGTTTTTACAATTGTTACATCGCCGTTGTGGTTGCTGTTTATTGGGTAGGTGAGAACCTGAACAATGCAATGACGATGACGATAAACAATGGTATGTGTCCAAGTCCAAGGGTGCTCTGTTATTCAAGTTAAAATCGTGTGCACATCTATAATGATGTAAGAGAAAGTCCCCAAATACCGAACACTTAAGAAAATCTGCCATTTTCTCAAAACGGCAACAGAAGAAAGACCGTTTGTGAATGTGAATTGTAATAAAGAAAATAATCAGCAACATTCATACCACTTTTTGTGGAAAGAAATCAACATAAAAAAAAGTTATCTTAATTTAAAAAAATCTAAAATATGTTCGGAATTACAACACCTGTTACCTAAATCCGAACAAAGAGGTTCAACATCCAAACAGCTCAAACCAATGTTACTTTGACTGACAAACAGCGCAAAAGTACTCTCTTTGGCTTTCTGTTATTCCAGCACAATCCACATGTACCCATTTTGAGCACATCAAACACATCATGTCCTCACAGGTGTATTCTCGGCACAAAAAAACAGAACCAGTTAGCTTCCTGTTGATGACTGACATTTCTAGCCCTCTTGTTTTTAGCTTTCTGTTTCTCTCTGTTCTCTGTGTTTGACTTTGATTTGCTTGTTCCAGCGACACTTCAAGTTTACGTGTGTAGGGACTTGACATGATAATGTCAGCTTCTATATAGTTCGGTATTTGAACCACAGGGGTGTTCGGTAATTGAAATCTACCTAACAGTTTTAAAACCACATGGTGCTCAGGCACGATTAAGACGAATGCTTTGCAACAGATATATTTGGCTAGCAGATAGATCACACTGTTTATTTCAACCATAATTTTTCACAAAAAGCAACTCTAATTCATGCTATGATTAGTCTTCTGTCGGTCGAAAATAGCTTTGAGGGTCATACAATCCTAAAATCACTCATCGTTTTCTTGTGCAGCCTTTCGAGGCCATAATTTTTCGTACAGGATAATAAGGGACGATACTCTATCACCTCGTGCAGTCAACTTTGAGCAATCACCTCTTGTTTTCGAGAAATCAGCTCAGTGTTTGGTATTAGTCACCTGTTCGACATTTGGGGACTTTCCCCTACATGTTCGCTTACACAAGAAGGGATGTATCTTTAACTACCAAAACAGCCTTCGGACATACAGTGCCGAGGCTTCATTGCTTCTAATTGCTGCCAGTCAGAGTTTGAATGAGTGTCAACAAACACACACACACACAATCATTACGGAATTTTCAGAAAAAGAAGAAAGATGACAAATAAGACCTGCCTCAAACGACCCATCCCTCCACAAACACACACACATACCAGCAAACATACACAAACGAATACACACACACACACGTACAAACACGTACACACACACACACACACACACACACACACACACACATATATATATATATATATATATATATACCAGATGAATACCCGCTTCGCCGGGTACGGCTGCGCCGGGAAGAAGTTGAGCCGAATACCCGGCTGCGCCGGGGATACAAGCAAACATAAGCAAACGAATACACACACACACACGTACAAACACGTACACACACACACACACACACACACACACACACACACACATATATATATATATATATATATATATACTAGATGAATACCCGCTTCGCCGGGTACGGCTGCGCCGGGAAGAAGTTGAGCCGAATACCCGGCTGCGCCGGGGACCCGGCCGGCGCACCGCACGGAGGAAGGGAGACAAACGCGGCTGAAAACACTGGAGAAGATAAGGAAGAGTTACTGGGAATGGATCAAGAGAAAAACCAAAATCGGCTCAGCGCTGCGCGCGAAAAACCAAAATCGGTTCAGCGCTGCGCGCTGAGAGCACGTGTTGAAATATCTCATCGATGAGGTTGTGTCCGGGGTGTAGCTGAATACGGTCTCCAAATTTGAAAAAGATCCACCGAGAACTTTGGCTTGGCATCGCGGACACACACACACACACACAGACAGACAGACACAAGTCGTATATATATATATACTAGATGATTACCGGCTTCGCCGGGAAGAAGTAGAGCCGAATACCAGGCTGCGCCTGGGACCCGGCTTTAACGTAGTAACGGGAATATGGATTGACGCCACACGGAGGAAGGGAGATAATCGCGGCTGAAAACACTGGAGAAGATAAGGAAGAGTCACTGGTAGTGGATCCAGACAACAACAACAACAAATCGGTTCAGCGCGCACAGCGCTGCGCGCTGAGAGCACGTGTTGAAATATCTCATCGACCAGGTTGTGTCCCGGGTGTACCTGAATATGCCCACCAAATTTGAAACAGATCCATCGAGAACTTTGGCCGTGCATCGCGAACAGACAGACAGACACTAGTCGTATATATATATACTAGAATGAATACCCGCTTCGCCGGGTAGCCGGCTTCGCCGGGAAGAAGTACTTAGAGCCGTACGCCGGCTTCGCCGGGTCCGAACAATGGACCCGCCAAGCTTAGGTCCCTCCCAGATTCGTGGAATGGGAACAGCACGAAAATGATTCAGTGGCCATAATGCCATTCCTGACCATATCGAGTAACATCCTTGTCGACGAATGTAACCGTGTTAATCACCTGTGGAGGCGAACTCCACTCAAACAGGACTGAGCAAGTTATGGCTTCTCAAAGGAAGGCCAGTACATAAAATTACACAAAAGCCGCCAGACCACATCACAAACAGAACTGAACAATGCACAGGTGTTGCTCACATAGAGACACACACACAAACACACACACACACACACAAACACAGAGAAGCCGTATCTATAGAGAGATAGATGACAGTGTATTTTTCGCGTGGCTATAAATGGATTCGACCTTTGCACTTTTACAGTGAGGATAATTTACGGGTCCAATTTACGTTCTGTACACTGCGTTGACCTTCTAAAAATAGTAACAGTAACAGAACGCCGGGAATATCCGAAGACGCTCAGCGCAGTGGACAGCGCAGTGACATTCTAAAAATAGTAGTAACTTACAACTGAACGGGAAAGCCACACGAAGGAAGGGAGATAAACGCCAAACACTGGAGAAGATAAGGAAGAGTTACTTATAATGGTGAAATGAACACAAAAACCCAAATCAGTTCAGCGCTGCGCGCTGAGAGCACGTGTTGAAATATCTCATCGATGATATTGTGTCCGGGGTGTAGCTGAATACGGTGTCCAAATTTGAAAAAGATCCACCGAGAACTTTGGCGTTGTGATGTGGTGTAGCGGCTATGGTGTGTCGGTATGGGGGCCCGGGTAGCTGAGGTGGAACCAAAATAGCTGAGGTGGAACCAAAATCGGTTCAGCGCTGCGCGCTGAGAGCACGTGTTGAAATATCTCATCGATGAGGTTGTGTCCGGGGTCTCTCTGAATAAGCCCATCAAATTTGAAGCAGATCCATCGAGAACTTTGGCCGTGCATCGCGCACAGACAGACACACACACAGACACACAGACACTAGTCGTATATATATATATATATATATAAGATATAAGATATAGATATATATATATATATATACACACACACATCTATCATACGGCATTACACTTATTGGATTTGAACACCAAACGACATTTTGTCTGTTTGTGCTAAAGTCCATCTGATCCCACTTGGAGAGTAGGCTTTTTTTTTTGTTACCCATTTAGAAAGGAATACAGTCAGTATCGAGATTGCATGTACCTTCTGATTTTCGTTGGTGGCACGTGTATGGCACATTTGGTGGCACGTGCACGTACCCAGGTTTCCAATGGGTTGGGGTTGTTTTCTTGCTTTTTTCTCCCACAACCCCTTTACGTAATTCATTGCCAGAGTAATCAATTAAATCGAAATAGGCTGCACTTTCAACGTATATAATAATTATGATGAATTGATAAATAACCAAGAAGGTATTGGCCACACAAGTAAGACATTTCCGTTTTTCCCCGAAAGTTAGAACGAAATCAGGGGCCGCACAGACGTACAGGGCAATAAATGGTAATGACTGTTGTGCCACTTGCAAGTCAAAACTGTTGTGCATCTTCTTCTGTATTTTTTTGCAAATCATGCTGATAGTTTTTTTTCTACAAATGGGTTTCATGGGAGTAACCCACCACATTTTTCACTTTTTAAGTAGATTAAAAGTGCCGTACTAACTGAGGTGGATCAGATTCTCGAGGGAGGGGCCACGGTGTGGTATAGCGAAGTAGGTCATAGCGCCTCACAGGGCAGCCCGTGCAGAAAGTGACAAGTGAGTATAGGGTGGTACATTTGGCGTACAACGCTTTAAAAAGAAAACGCCGCGTTTTTCTGTATTCTTTTGAACTTTCTGAGGCTGTTTTTAATCCAACTATTACATATCTGTATGTTTTTGGAATCAGGAAATGATTACAAAATGAGATGACATTATTTTTGGATCGATGGATTACTACAATTTTTATGTTAATTAGAATGTTGAGATTTTTAATGACCAAACTCCTTAATTAATTATTAAGCTTCGACGCTGATATGCAATCCCATAATCCGGGCTTCGTCGAAGATTGCTTGACCAACATGTAAATCAATTTAATCAAAAAATGAGGGCGTGACAGTGCTGCCTCACCTTTCACAAAAAGCCGGATATCACGTCATCAAAGACATTTATCGAAAAAATGAAAATAAATCTGGAGATAATATACCCAGAAACTCTCATGTGAAGTTTCATGAACATCGGTCCAGTAGTTTTCTCGGAATCGTTCTACACACACAGACACACACACAAACACGCACGCACATACACCACCACCCTCGTCTCGATTCTCAGTCCATCTGAAAACATTTAGTCAAAACTAAAAAGAAAGACATGAAAAGGTCCATACTGCAATACAGACCAAAGCGTACGCGATCGATAGACAACACGTTCAGGCCGTTTGGGGCTTTTCTCATTCCACTATTACCTATGCCTCGCCCAGTGATTCTGGAATGTTGGCCTATGGTCTCTCGATCTGCGCTATATACCTGATCTGAATGAGTGTATTCCACGGGGTACATTTATCAACTGATGTATTACATCTACATTAAATCCCCATGATGTACTCATCGCATGTCAATTAAGACAGACATGCCCCATGCCCCCCCCCCACACACACATACACACACACACGTACACACACACACACACACACACACACACACACACACACACACACACACACACACACACACACACACACACACACACACACACACACACACAAAAGCAGCTCTCTTTCCCAAAAAGAATCCAACTCAAAGTTCTCTGAGGAAAACCTCACAGCAGAATGTGAAATTTCCTTACCTTACCTTCGCTCAGATACGCACGGCAATCCATAATTAAAACTTTAAGATTTTCGCGACTGCAACTCTTCAACAACGACAGTGAAGATTTGCATTTGCAGATACAGTAAAAAGAAATAGGAATGTTTCTTAGCCTTTGTGCGGCACTTTTATACAAATTTAAAAGCCTTAGCTGTTTCATAACTAGTTCTGGCAAATAACCCCACTCCCATCCCCTTCCTCCAAGTAGATGTGGGGACTACTACACCAAATTGAAAGTAACCTGCAACCACAACACACATACACACACACACACACACACACACAACCTCCGTATAAAAATACCTGTCTCAGTGTTGGGCATTTCTGTAGTGAAACTACAGGGGAAGCTACTGGAAGGGTATCTGTCATGTGTTAGAGAGTACAAACTCTCAGACCATTGCCACGGTAACGTAAGCAAAACTGCCGATCTCGTTTCTTGAGTTAGTCATTTTTACACCCCCGGTATAGGGGTGTGTATAGGTTTCACTCGATGTGTTTGTGTTCGCAAGTAGATCTCAAGAATGAACGGACCGATCGTCACCAAACTTGGTGAACAGGTTCTATACATTCCTGAGACGGTCCTTACAAAAATTGGGACCAGTCAAACACACGGTTAGGGAGTTATTGGTGGATTAAAATTATACAAGGCCTGGTATAGACGGACACCCCCGTTGGTCAAAGGGAAATAACCATTCTCACTGCCACCAACTGAGAAGGTTATTTCCCTTTGACGGGGGTGTAGTTCCTATCGGAGGAATTTCTTGTTTCTTAATGATACAGGAAGACTTGTTTTGAGAATGTGGAGGTATTCAAAAGCTCTTTGTGGGTTGTTATGCAGTTTTGCTGATTGAAAATGTTGCTGTTAGCTCTTTATCTCACGTTTATCCAGCTGTCACCGCTCGAGATAGGCAGTTAGCAACTTATAACTAAAATGAAATAGGCAGATTGTTCAAAAACCAAAGAAGGTGCAAAACATCAAAAAATGACATAGGCAATTATCTTGTAAGCGTGACGAAAAATACTGAACAGGAAAACAACCTCGTAAAGAAAGAAATTCCGGGCCACTAAACTAATACAGAAAAAAACCCACCCCAAAACAGAAAATCACGTAAGGAAATCTCACAAAAATCAACCTAATTGATCCCACTCCCAACACACCGTTTGACACGTCTTTTCCCCGGCTTCTGGCTTCCGACACTGAACCGCCACGGCGGCTAATTTCATGGGAGTGGACACAATACAAACCAGCGGCAATCCACACCTCGAAACATACTCCCCATGCAATCGATAAGGGAATGAAATTTCACTCAGCATTCGGCTGCTGTTAATGAAATGCTGCTTTTAATTAAACGGCCACCGTCGTGCGTCCGGTGCTAGAGGGTGGACATTCCCCGAACAGTAGTCGAAACCTGCCGACGTCCCCTGAGTGGCCTCGGGAGGTCGATTTGTGCACTCTCGGTGGGGATGTTGATGTGTGTGTATGTGTGTGCGTGTGCGGGAAAGTGTTCCTCTTCGGTGTTGAAACTTGTACGGGCGGTGTCGTAACTCACACAGTTTTGACTGCAAGGCAGGATAGGCGGGGCGGGTGGGGAGGGGGTTAGGTGAGGCGGGAGGGCCGGGCGTGAGCCTATGAGTTGTGCTGGAGAGACAAGGCACCAGTGTGGATGTGCACGAGGAAGTTACCAACTGCGGGGTGGGAGCCAGACACGGGGTCGGTATTGTTTGACATCACAAACCAACCTTAATTTCAACCAATAGACGAATTCCGAAAATAACTCCGTCTGCGGGGTTGTATGGGTTGTTGAAGAGTGAATACCCTTGCCAAACTGAAGCTCTGACAAATATTGGAGTGGCCAATCATTTGCGAGGGGTGTTTCGGAAACACGTGCTCCTGCCCATGTGTTTCCGACACATCTCTCGCTAGTGATTGGCTCTTCTTGTGATTGTTTGTCAGAGATGTTAGCAAGGGTATTCACTCTTCCACAACCAATACAAACCGGCGACGGAGTTATTTCCGAAAAATCGTCTTTTCGACCCAGTCGTTGGCTCCCATTCGGCCCGTTGGTAACTTTTGCATGCACAAAAAGCGAGATACCTGAAATGTGGAACCTACTGTTCACTGTTCCTACTTAGCTCAAGCAAACGGGCGTTTCACTATGCTTCGGTTAAAATGAAAACTATAGGTCGAGTCAGCTGCCCACACTCACGCTGCAGTAGAATTCGAGGGCTATTTGACTTAAAGAACAGTCACGAGGAAAAAGAGAAGTTACGCGCCACAGTCCCATGATTGACACTTTGGAAGACTTTCCTTCAAAAAGCTGATAACAAGTTTTGAAGCCTTCCGAAAATCGATTAAACATTTGAAAAGCAAACTAGCCTCCAGACTAGACGCGGGCATACACATCCATCAAACAGCAGAAGATGCCAAAACTCATGTGATCGTAGACTACCTCTGAGAGCTATAAGTTGGAATAGATCCGTCCCCTCTTTTGAGATGGTCGTTTACGCTAGCTTGCCTGGCTGAGACTTGTTTTTCTTTGGCTCTTTTTTCTCAGACCCAAACCCCAAATGACATGTGAACTTATCTTAAAGGTGTAGGCTAATGTGTACAATTTACATTGCAGCAAGAATCTTTTTTAATCGGGAAGTTGATTTGGCTGGGGGAGGGGGGGTGGGGGGGGAGGGGGGGGGGGGTCAAGAAACCTCTGCAAAACAAGTGTCCGTGGCGTCACTGCCCGTTTCTCAAAAGTGCTGTTACACCAAGCTGAACAATTGTTCAATTTGAAACATTAAAATTGTCTTTGTTTTGCATAAGTAAGATGATGAAAATGAGGCTTAACGCCCTACGCGGTAGCAGTGGCCGATTACGAAAATATTATTGATAATGCGCAAAGGTAGAAGTTAGACCGCTGACTTCAAAATGTACGTTTCCCTTTATGTGTGCGAACCACTGATCTCAAAATCATTGTTTTTAATATTTAGATCAGCTGTGCAAACTCGACCCTGTAAAAGAAACAGTGGCCGCGTGTTTTCTCAGGGCGTGTGTGGATGCATGCCTTTGTTATCACATGCACAGGAGCAAAGCTAGTAAACTTTCGACAACGGGCCTCAAGGGGTCGATTATGCACTCGGGAGGGGCAGCTGGTGGGTGCAAAAGAGTTAATTCAGTTCACTGGCAAAAAAATAGCGTGGGTCTGATGCGTATGCGTAAGGCATGATAAGAACGATAAAAATTATGGCTTTCCGCCATTGCAGGATCACAGTTTGCAAATCAATGTGAGTTTGTCAATTTGCTGCACTTTGCAGGAATTTGCTGGCGTTTGTAAATGAAGCCAAGTTCACTTGCTTTTTGTAGGGTAATTAACAGAAGGTTTTTACTGTGCAACGGTGAGTTTATTTGTTCAGTAGGCCTATAACGTCATGATCAAGTTTTTATTTATGACTGTTCTATCTATGGCATCTGGAGCGCTTGTCCCATATGATGGATAAGGTCTTGCACTCAGTATAGTTGTTGGAATGTTAACATGTGTCAGTGGAGGTTCAGTGCAATTGTTGCAGCAGGTGATCTTTTTTGCAGATAAATCGTAAAGTGCTGTTCACATGGCAGACTTGCAACCAACTCTCCCCCAACTTTCTGCCCATGTGAACAGCACAAACGCGCAAAGTAGTTGACTGTACCATTCGGGATTGTCCGGTCGTCTTCGTTGTTTTTCGGAGAAGGGATGTAACTACATTAGCGTGGGTTGGCTAGAGTTAACCAATCAGTTGCTGCTGAATCTGGCCTAAATCGTACCTAAATCGCTGTGGCTGTTCACATGGCAGACTTTTCGCCGACTTGGCCTCGACGACTCGGGAAAGATTTTCAAACGACTAAAGTTGGGGAAAAGTTGGTTGCACGTCTGCCATGTGAACAGCACTTAAGATTTGCTCCCTGCGCACCCCTCGTGAGCCCAGTTCGGGTCATCATCTCATATCTCGTAAGGCATTTACATGGGATAAGACAATACCATCCATTTGGTCACATACCAACAATGAACAGCCCGGGTGCTCTTTATGCGCCGTGGGATTTGTTGTTGTGATAAATCAATTTCGTAAAATCCAATGGTGGCTTTTTAGACAAAAGAATGGCAGGGGAAGTATTCGCAAGGCACACGTACATAACCAAACGTGGTATAGTGGATTCTGAGATGAATACTAACTGCGGAGCCATTGTAGATTCAGAAAGCCTTGACTGAGTTCTCATTAATCAGTGGTCAAACAGAGAATGATTATTATGGCGTTTTTCAAGTTGAATGTTTGCTCGGCTGTTTCAAGATTAAATACAGTTTGGAGGTACTTCGATATGTAGAAAGTTTTCATTCAACGAGAGGGTATCCACCGCTGCTCACTCTCGTCCACAGAAGGTCGATATGTTCATTGCATAGGATGTTGACTGACTGGCGCCAAAGAGCTAACATTACATTACATATAGTTTAAAAGATACGTTCCTTCCCGCCTACACCATCTTGTGCAACACCATAGATCTTTTTACATTTAGTCAAGTTTTGACTAAATGTTTTAACATAGAGGGGGAATCGAGACGAGGGTCGTGGTGTATGTGTGTGTGTGTGTGTGTGTGTATGTGTGTGTGTGTGTGTATGTGTGTGTGTGTGTGTGTGTGTGTGTGTGTGTGTGTGTGCGTGTGTGTGTGTAGAGCGATTCAGAGTAAACTACTAGACCGATCTTTATGAAATTTTACATGAGAGTTTCTGGGTATGATATCCCCAGACGTTTTTTTCTTTTTTTCGATAAATGTCTTTTATGACGTCATATCCGGCTTTATGTAAAAGTTGAGGCGGCACTGTCACACCTTCATTTTTTAATCAAATTGATTGAAATTTTGGCCAAGCAATCTTCGACGAAGGCCAGACTTCGGTATTGCATTTCAGCATGGAGGCTTAAAATTTAATTTATGACTTTGGTCATTAAAAATCTGAAAATTATAATTAAAATCATTTTTTTTATAAAACGATCCAAAATTACTTTTATTTTATTCTTTATCATGTTCTGATTCAAAAAAACATATAAATATGTTATATTCGGATTAAAAACAAGCTCTGAAAATTAAAAATATAAAAATTATGATTAAAAATAAATTTCCGAAATCGTTTTAAAAACAATTTCATCTTATTCCTTGTCGGTTCCTGATTCCAAAAACATATAGATATGATATGTTTGGATTAAAAACACGCTCAGAAAGTTAAAACGAAGAGAGGTACAGTAACGCGTGCTATGCAGCACAGCGCAACCGCTACCGCGCTAAACAGGCTCGTCACTTTCACTGCCTTTTGCACTAGCGGCGGACTACGGTCATTGTGAAAAAATGCAGTGCGTTCAGTTTCATTCTGTGAATTCCACAGCTTGACTAAATGTAGTAATTTCGTCTTACGCGACTTGTTAGACTCTTACATGGCATAAGAGCATCCTTCAACTTGAACACAAAGGACCGGCTACTTTTTATGCTCAGTGGTACATTTTTTTTGCATTCATGTCGTCACTGACTGGCACCAGTGTCAACTTGAGAAAATGGATTCAGTAAAAATGTCATGTTCTGTAAAAAAACAAAAGTCAGGCTGTAGTGTGTGTGTGTGTGTGTGTGTGTGTGTGTGTGTGTGTGTGTGTGTGCGTGCGTGTGTGTGTGTGTACGTGTGTGTACGTGTGTGTGTGTGTGTGTGTGTGTGTGCATGTGTTCGTGTGTGTGTGTGTGCGTGCGTGTGTGTGCAAGCGCACGTGCGTGTGTGCACACGTGCGTGCGTGTGCGCGCGCGTGTGTGTGTGTGTGCCGTGTGTGTGTGTGTGTGTGTGTGTGTGTGTGTGTGTGTGCGTATGTGTGTGTGTGTGTGTGTGTGTGTGTGTGTGTGTGTGTGTGTCTGTGTCAAGGTGAAAGGAAGGTCTCAAAGGCCTGGACAGGTCTGTGATATTGGACATGATCGCTGACACGAGAAGGAATGTACCTTTAAACTTGAACCGTTTGAGGATGTGTGCTGGTCTATTCCATTTTCAGGCATCGACGCTTGTATAAATGCTTTTAGAGGGATTCAGCAGGTTCTTGACATCAGAAAGTTATTCACGGTGATAGCTTAAGTTAAAGGCACAGTCCTTCGAAAAAACTGATACCAAAAATTCAACATCCTGACTGCTTTCTGTGCAGAGAGAAATGTTATAAATGAGTTATTGCCACCAGTGTCCGTTAAGAACTGAAATAAAAGCAAAATCTTAACGCGGAACAGAAAGTGACACCCAAGCTGTTGATTTTTGGTATCCGTCCAAGTGAAAGGAATGCCGTGGTCAACGTACACGATTGACCCGTTCTGAGACGGTGAGTCGAATCGTTTACACGGGTAGGACCGTTGCCTTTAATCAGGCTCCGAATGGAAAGAGCTAATCTCCCTAGGCTCTAAAGAGGTAATCTTACTTGACAAAAGTAGGCTGATCCGACGGCGTGCACGTGCTAAAGGTTGAACTGTCTTTGCCTACAATAATGGGCCAGGCTTGTAAACGCTTCAACCCGACTGATCAGATGGTCGATCGTTGTTGTATGCACTTTTGGAGAGGAAAGAGGGAGCTGGGGGAACGGGGTATGAGAAGGGAGGTGGGGGGGGGGGGTATCTGTTGGAGATGGACGCCGCTGGTTGCAATAGATTCGCAACAAAAGGTTGGATAATCTTCGCTTGCAATAACGAGTAAGGATTGCTGTGAACGTTGACCGGTTCTCCGGTCCAACCCGATCAGAAATAATCGATCGGAGTTGGCATGTACTATTGGGAAGCGGGAGTCGTGTGATTCAAAAGGGGGTCGGGATTGAAGTCGCCGGTAAGATATGTAAATAATAAGCTGAATTGGCTTCCCTTACAATAATGATCGAGCAAGTCGTATAAAACGATTTATTCGAACTTGCACATCATACGATTAATCGATGTTGCATGCACTCTTGAGGGGGGGGGGGGGGAGGGTGGGTGGGTGGGGGGGGGGGGGTATTAAGGCCGCCAATAGTAAAAGATCTGCAACTAATTAAAGGCTGAATAATTAGCTTCCATTACAATAATGAGCAAGGCTTGTTAACTTTCACTCCGACCCGCTGAGGTTGGTCGATCGTTGTTACATGCACTTTTGTGTCGGGAAGGGGAAGGGGAGGGGATGGAGCAAGGTTGTTATTGAAGCCGCCTGTAGCAAAACATGTGCAACTAACTAAAGGCTGAATTATCTTCCCTTACAATGCTTGTTGTTAACGTTCATGTGGACGCAATTACATGTACTGAGATGGTCGATAGACGCTGCATGCATTGATCGAAGCCGAAAGTTGAAAAAGATGTTCTACTCGCGCTCGGTGGCAAAACCTGGGACGGTTGTGATGAGAACAAAAGCCCACGCAAATGGGTGCAGAACGCTGATGTGGACTACATGTTTTATTATCAATGAACACTCCTTGTTCATAGCCATGGTCTAATTAACGTTTAGTTACACCTGTACGAAGATGTTGTGAGGTGCAAGAGAGTACCGTGTCTCCCGTGTATATGGAAGAGACATATGTCTTAAGAAAGAGGAAAGGTTTAAAGCAATATATGTATTTTTTATGGAAAAAACCCCGAACAAACAAACAAACAAACAAAACAGCAAGCAAACTTACAAACATACTTACAAACAAACAAACAAACAAACAAACAAACAAAAACAAAAATTAAAACAACAACAACAAAAATGTTCACATGTAATCCGATTAATGATCTGGATATTTCTGATTTTCTCTCGCATGAAACTAACGGATCCGACGTGATCGTTATTAGGGTTACATAAACCGTAAAGCCTTGAGAAAATCCTTCAACCACTGAAACTTTCGTCACAGAAATCCAACGTAAAAGAAATAGTAAGAAACAAACAAAAAAGAAATCATGGAAATTAAAACAGGAACTTCCGTCTTAAGAAGCAAACGTTTTCAAGGATGAAGTAAAAGCACAATTGAATTTTAGACACATGTACTTGACCAGTTATCGTTCTTCTCCTCAGAAAAAAAGACAAGACAAAAACAACTTAGGACAGTGCAAGACAGTTTGAAACTGAAAACAAAAAAATGGGAGAGAAAGAGAGAGAGAGAGAGAGAGAGAGAGAGAGAGAGAGAGAGAGAGAGAGAGAGAGAGAGAGAGAGAGAGAGAGGGGAAGGGGGGGGGGGCAGAGAGACACAGAGAGAGCCGGACAGACAGACAGACAGGCTCGCACACTCAATCTCACACACACACACACACAGTGACACACGCACACACACCCACATACACCCCCCACACACACACACACACACACACATCCACGCACGCGCGCGCGTGAGGGAAAAAATCGTGCAGAAAGAAAGAGGAAAGATATAAAGCAAATCATTAGAAAGGTATTAACACAAACGATAACTATGAAACAAAAAACCCGAAGCAGATTGCATACTGAATGTAATCAACACAACAGCAGCGCGCAAAGCTGAACCAGGGAAGGGTAGGGTGAGGGTATATGGCACCATCGGTGTCTAATGTAAAAGGCACACTTTTTCACGTGAAACTGATTTGACTCACCATCTCAAATCTGTCCCGCCTTACACGCGAGATAAGGTCATACCGCCACTTGAACACATTCCAAAAATCAACATGCGTACAGTTTTGATGTGCTTGGCAAATCACCCCCCCCCCCCCCTCAAAAAAAAAAAAAAAAAAAAAAAAAAAAAAGAAACCAAACCATTTCCAATGAGGAACTGATCCTGCCCAAGGCACAGTACCTAGTAAACGCCCACCCCCTCACTTTGGGGCAAAGTCCGTGCGTAAGGGGGATGGACGCTTACAAGATTGTTTACGGTATTTATTGTCTTCAAGAATGTTTCACATATTTTTTTCATTCAAGTCGTGTTTACATGTAAGTTATGCTTAATTAGTATTGTGTGTATGTTATGCTTTAACACAGAGGTTGTAATAAGTATGTTACTGTCTTTCTATCATGTTACTCGAAACAGAAGATGCTATTATTGTGCACTGCAATTTGTATTTTTATATTGTAAAGCGCGGAGAGCACAGAGTTAGTCTGTGGTTCGCGCTATTTGTGTTCATCATTATTTATAAAAGAAATAACCATAATGTTTTACTGAGTTAGTTTTGCAGAGTGACACTGCTGTCCGTTATGGAATAAACTCAGGGCAAAACTCCCCCCCCCCCCCAAAAAAAAAAAAAATAAATAAATAAATAAATAAAATAAAAATAAAACCCAACAACAACAAACAAACAAAAAACATTGCATAGTGACAATTTCTTGATGAATTGGTATTACATAGAAAGCCACTGGTGTCCGTTAAGAAAAGAAAATCATTGATAAAAATGTATACTCTGCTCAGGGAGCATTCAAAACTCTTAGTTTTAGGAATGTCCAAGTGGAGGCATGGTCTCATCGCATGTAACAGCCTGGCCAGACCTGAGATGGTGAGTGGAGAGTACCCTTCTAGGATAAGCTATCGAGTTGACCAACACAGATCTGTTCAAGATGCTAGCATGGGAAAAGAGCATCCTTCAACTTAGAAACAGCCGTGTCAAAAATCAAAAGCCTGGCTGTTTCTTGGGCAGAAAGGGAATTTTGTTGTTGACCTCATTTCGTACTGGCACCTATATGTCATTCGCTAATAATAATAATAATAATAATAATAATAATAATAATAATAATAATAATAATAACAGCTTATATAGCGCGAACCACAGTAAACTATGCTCTCCGCGCTTTACATATTAACTATGAATAAACCAATTGGATCAACAACAACAACAACAACAACAACAACAACAACAACAACAACAACAACACCCAAACAAAGAAAGAAACAAAGAAACAGAATTCAGCCACACGATTGTATGTTGGTATATGTTCAAGTTGAAGGATGCTCTTATTCTAAGTCAGCACAATTAAGTGGATCACCACGCAAGTAGATGATCCACGTGTGACGTCAGCTAAAGGCCTTGACAGTTCTGCATCGATGAACATGATCGTGTAGGCGGGAAGGACAGTGTCTTTAACAAAAGAAACAGCGCTGAAAATACTCTTGGTGCGCAGGTGCAAGATTGCTTTGAGACAATTTGTTTTTCCCCTCTCAGTTTACAGCAATCACAAACCGGATGACCTTTATCTCCGGATGAAGCGATTTCTTAACACGGAGAGAGAGAGAGAGAGAGAGAGAGAGAGAGAGAGAGAGAGAGAGAGAGAGAGAGAGAGAGAGAGACAGACAGAGACAGAGACAGAGACAGAGACAGAGAGACAGACAGAGACAGAGACAGAGACTGAGAGAGAGACATGGACGGAGAGAGACAGAGACAGAGGGACGCGAGAGATAGAGAATTGAATTGCATTGAATTGAACTTTATTTACACTTGTAACAAGGATTAAGATTGAAGGCTACGCCTTTTCTTACAATCTGTCCTTGAGAGAGAGAGAGAGTCGGAGTCGGAGTCGGACATTTTATTTGTTAGGCCTCCGGCCCATAACAAGACTGGTGACACATAATACAAGCGAACAATGTTTAAAAGAAGCAACCTTATGGACCTGCATCTTGCAACTGTGCATTTTCCAGAGAATCAGTGCGAAATCGTATAGCTTTGTAAATATACGTTGCTAACTGTCTTACCACTTGGCCATTTGTAGAGGATAGTAATTGGCACATTCTAAACATGGATGGGTTCCGATAATACTTTGAGGCTATTAATTCAACTCTGATCTCATTATATGCGGGACAAACAAGTAAAAAATGAACTTCTGTCTCAAGTGTATCATCTGAGCACAAAGGGCAAAGTCTGTCTACGTTATTCACATTGGGTTTATACTGTAAATAGTGGTTAACATGGAATGTATGTATGTATGTATGTATGTATGTATGTATGTATGTATGTATGTATGTATGTATGTATGTATGTATGTATGTATGTAGGTATGTATGTAGGTATGTATGCATGTGTGTTGGTGTGTCGGTGTGTCAAGTGTGCAAGTAAAAAGGGTATTGTAGTTGTACATATATTACTTTAGATATTTTTATGTTATCATGGGTTTTATGAATTTTCTTCTCTTATTCTTTTATAATTATTAATTAATGACCTATATGTGCTGATGACCAATTTAATTTCCTTTGTTGGATCAATAAAATGTTATGAGTTATGAGTTATGAGTTATGAGTTATGTAAGGGTGAGAGAGAGAGAGAGAGAGAGAGAGAGAGAGAGAGAGAGAGAGAGAGAGAGAGAGAGACAGAGGCAGAGACAGAGAGACGCAGAGAGAGAGAGAGACAGAGACAGAGAGACGCAGAGAGAGAGAGAGAGAGAGAGAGCGAGAGAGCAAGAGAGAGAGATAGAGACAGAGACAGAGAGACGCAGAGAGAGAGAGAGAGAGAGAGAGAGAGACATAGACAGAGAGACGCAGAGAGAACAAGAGAGAGAGAGACAGAGAGAGAGAGAGAGAGACAGAGAGACAGAGAGACGCAGAGAGAGAGAGAGAGAGAGAGAGAGAGAGAGAGAGAGAGAGAGAGAGAGAGAGAGAGAGAGAGAGAGAGAGAGAGAGAGAGAGAGAGAGAGAGAGAGAGAACCGATTTGTTAGGGCACGGATCAAGCACGTTAACATTAAAGACCCGGGTGTACAGTCGCTCAACGGACACCCTTCTATATCACATATACAGAAAAAGGATTTCATCGTACTCCAAGACTACAACTGACCACACACACACACACACTCACGCACGCACGCACGCACGCACACACACACACACCCACACACACCCACACATAAACACAGTTCACTGATCTACAATACACAAAGGAAGCTTTCCTTCTTGTTTTTTACATTTAGTCAAGTTTTGACTAAATGTTTTAACATAGAGGGGGGAATCGAGACGAGGGTCGTGGTGTATGTGTGTCTGTCTGTTTGTGTGTGTGTGTAGAGCTATTCAGACTAAACTACTGGACCGATCTTTATGAAATTTGACATGAGAGTTCCTGGGTATGATATCCTCAGACATTTTTTTCATTGTTTTGATAAATGTCTTTGATGACGTCATATCCGGCTTTTTGTGAAAGTTGAGGCGGTACTGTCACGCTCTCATTTTTCAACCAAATTGGTTGAAATTTTGGTCAAGTAATCTCCGACGAAGCCCGGACTTCGGTATTACATTTCAGCTTGGTGGCTTAAAAATTAATTAATGACTTTCGTCATTAAAAATCTGAAAATTGTAAAAAAAACACAATTTTTTTATAAAACGATCCAAATTTACGTTCATCTTATTCTCCATCATTTTCTGATTCCAAAAACATATAAATATGTTATATTTGGATTAAAAACAAGCTCTGAAAATTAAAAATATAAAAATTATGATCAAAATTAAATGTTCGAAATCAATTTAAAAACACTTTCATCTTATTCCTTGTCGGTTCCTGATTTCAAAAACATATAGATATGATATGTTTGGATTGAAAACACGCTCAGAAAGTTAAAACGAAGAGAGGTACAGAAAAGCGTGCTATCCTTCTCAGCGCAACTACTACCCCGCTCTTCTTGTCAATTTCACTGCCTTTGCCATGAGCGGTGGACGATGCTACGAGTATACGGTCTTGCTGCGTTGCATTGCGTTCAGTTTCATTCTGTGAGTTCGACAGCTACTTGACAAAATGTTGTATTTTCGCCTTACGCGACTTGTTTTTATTTACCACCTGATTTGCTAGCCCCCTACTGTTTGCATTGGACTAGAAAATTAGCAGTGATGCAGAAAGCAGCAAAAGCCCCTTTCTGACCACTGACATTGGCCAATAAGGTCTTGACCAGCAAATGGACTTGTTGAAGTGTGTCTGATGGCTACACCTACAGTCGTTGACCTGTGGTTCCCAATTACTCGCCCGCAAGCACAGGCACGTTACCAAACTGGCTCTCACCCTAGAGATCCTGTGGAAATAATCCTGTCCCGTCTTACTGAAGGGTTCCCGTAGGGGTATGTGAACTTCAGAAAGGCATGTGATTTCTTCTCAAACATCAGTCCGGTCTTGGATGTAATGGTGGACAGTGGGTGTGTGGCGGGGTTAAAGGAGGGGGGGGGGGGGGGGTTTCCACGGGTTCCAGACAAGGGGAGGGCGGAACAACAGAATATTATGGAAGGCTGTTGATAAGAACTCAAAGTAAAACAACTTATATGGGGACAAAATGAGGAAGTGGACTGGTTTTCGTACTTTAAAGATGTAAAACTTATCGTCTTGCAAAGAACCCTGATAAAAAATACAAAACAATACAGTATCAACTAAGGCGTTCAAGCCGCAGATATAGTATAGCTCCTGTAATGTTGTGGCTATACGTAATGACTTCTTCAACAGGCTACAATGAAATACCATAATAAGCTTTAGAAAAGAAAGAAAAAACATTTCGCAGTGGAGAACATTACAGGGCATACCGCAACAGCACATTCATTGTGTCAAAGGAGAAAATAAACGAACAAAAGCCAGAGGTATTGTACATTTACACGCCAGGGTCCATTGTAGGTCAAACAAATGTGCACAGTTTTGTAGTTACAGTGATATCTATTAAACGCCTCACATGTTGTGCCTGGCAAACAAAAACAAGAAATTCCTCCGATAGGAACTACACCCCCGTCAAAGGGAAATAACCTTCTCAGTTGGTGGCAGTGAGAATGGTTATTTCCCTTTGACCAACGGGGGTGTCCGTCTATACCAGGCCTTGTATAATTTTAATCCACCAATAACTCCCTAACCGTGTGTTTGACTGGTCCCAATTTTTGTAAGGACCGTCTCAGGAATGTATAGAACCTGTTCACCAAGTTTGGTGACGATCGGTTCGTTCATTCTTGAGATCTACTTGCGAACACAAACACATCGAGTGAAACCTATACACACCCCTATACCGGGGGTGTAAATAGCGAACAGGTTATGAGCAAAACGGCTTTCCATACACCAGGCGCCTGTGATGGACAAAAACAGTCCTTTTCTTTAACCCTTTCATTTCCACTGATGGGATGTGCACTGTGTCGGGACTACTCCAAAACAAGAAGGGCACGAGTACTTGAGTTGTCTGCCCTGGCAAGATGAACATCTTTCCATCTACGCGGAGGATGGTCCCTTATTATTCCGGGTCAGGCGATGTTAATTACTTCATAATCCAGTCATTTGCCAAAAGTGTGCGCCCGGCTGACTAGATGAGAAAGGCTGTGTGTGTGTGTGTGTGTGTGTGTGTGTGTGTGTGTGTCAGTCTGTGTGTGTGTGTATGTATGTATGTGTGTGTGTGTGTGTGTGTGTGTGTGAGCGCGCGTGTGTGTGTGTGTGTGTTGTGTGTCAGTGTGTGTGTATGTGTGTGTTTGTGTGTTTGTCAGTGTGTGTGTGTGTGTGTGTGTGTGTGTGTGTGTGTGTGTGTGTGTGTGTGTGTGTGTGTGTGAACGAGTTTCGCAACGAGTAAATGATGTAAACAACTGACCGATCTACGGAGATTGTAGACATAAGAGAAAACAATGCTGTCTTACGCACAAACATGAACGTAGGAACTAACTATCCTCTCCCGCCCAAAGGTCTCGTTTAATTAGTCCATAGCAACACCGACACAGCCATTTCCGAGCGTCGTCTGTAAAAAGGGTAATCCTTGAAACGAATACAGGCTTTAAAGTTACTTTTATACTTGTAGAACAATATGTGTCAAGAGCCGATAATCATAAAGTAGTACACATTTGACCACTTCAGCGAAACCTTAGTATGATTCACAACTCGGCCAATGCATAATTATGTAGACTTAGCAAAACTGGCGTTCAAGTTACTCTTAAACTTCCGGAACGAAATGTGTTTGTAGCCGCTCGAGTAATGCAAATCCTACTCCTTCTGCGAACCAAATACAGACAACATAGAAAAGAAACAACGATCACTAGATCATGCATCTGTCGTGTTACTGGGTGAACAGGGGCGGATCCAGGCAGGGGGGGGGGGGGGGGGGGGGGGGGGGGGGGGGGCGGTTCCGGGGTTTCCGGAAACCCCCACCTAGCCTAAAAAATAAAATATATATATATATAAAAAGAAAAAAGATTGAAAATAAGAAAAACTTATGGCTCAGATTGCACCAGATTGCTCCATTTTCCTTGATTTGTATAAAAACATTTTCCGGGGGGGCAAGCCCCCGGACCCCCCTAGAGCCGGTCTTTCTTATCTAAGTGGCGATTTTAGAAAGTACTTGGGTAATGTGTTGGCTCAGGTTACACCAGATCGGGCAATTGTCCTTGTTTTGATCCAAATTTGTCTTCTTAAATTCAATTTTGGGAAGGTGTATCAGGGGAAGTTTCTTGGCTCAGATTGCACCAGTTTGCTCCATTTTCCTTGTTTTTATCACAAATGTTCGGGGGGGGGATGGGGGGGGGGGATGGGGCGTGCCCCCGGACCCCCCTAGGAGGTTCAAGCGCTTTGCGCCCTCAACTCAACGCTTCGCGTCGTCGAATTGTCCCTAAAAAAAAAATGGGACCCCCCCCCCCTAAAAATTATGTGATCCGCCCCCGGTGAAGACTATTTGTTTTCAAGTCTTCATTTAAACGTTTACTTCGCTGTTTTAAGAAGAGTGCTGTTTACAGTCGTGTACAACAGCGGTGGATTAAAGTACCTGTTCTAAGGCACCCATTTAATGCGTCAAAAGAAATGATGTTTTTATCACAAAAAATAACGCAATTTTCACACAAAAATAATGGTTTTATCACGAAATATTTACATTATCACAAGAAATTTGAACTGTAAAAAAATAAAATGTTAAATCAAAAGAAAAAATCAATTATCAATAAAATAACTGTATCTTCTTAAATAAATTTAGTTCGTCAAAAGAAATTCTGTTTATTAATCAACAGAAAAGATACTCAAATCAACAAATAAAATAAAACATTCACAAAAATGTATGATTGAGTGCTTGTCGTTCCAATGTGAGTGATATTCTTCCCTGAGCTTGTTTTCTTTCTTTGTATGAGACTGAACTGGACTCACTACTCACTCACTGGACTGAACTGGACTCACTACTTTGTGATACTGATCAGTTTTCTATCGCTTCTTGTATATTGATTTTGCTTTTGCCTGTTAGTTGCTGCATTAACTTTGGCAAGAAAAGCAAAACCAAGATGGGAGAGGAATTTACACCTATTGCTCCAATTACTTTCGGTTTGACGGACTCATCTGAAGAAGATGAAAATGAAGAGCCTCCACCGAAAAGAAGACGAGGAGAGTGAAACGATTGGGCGAGGACAAACACGTTTCACGATTCTGCAGAAGCCCTCGATCATGTTCCCAAGGATTCCTGGTACATCACCGTCGCTACAAAAACCTTTGACGGGAAGAAGGTTTACTATCGATGTAAACACGGATCTAGCTGCCCTGCCGAAGTGTTTCTTCTCTATAAAGCTGAAGATGCGTGTGTGGATGTATATGAGACTGGCGAACATGAGCATTCACAACAAAAGGCAGCACGCGGAATTACCCAACGTACAAAATCGGAAATTGACGCGTTGTATAAAGACGGTATCCAGAAACCTAGAGGAATTTTGGTTGCCCTTCGCAACAGAGGGTGTCAAGCGATGCCCACTAAAAGCCAGCTCACCAACAACTTCTCTACAATGAAAATCCGCGAATATGGAAAACATACCATTTCTCTTGGAGAGCTTTCCGCCTGGGCCGAAAGCCGAAAAGTTGTCCCTGAAGATGATGATGCGCCCTTTGTTTGTGGTTTTGATTGTGAGTACGGCGAAAGAGAGTCCAAGTTCTTCCGGATTTGTATGTCCACGAAAAGACTTTTGAAGCTGGGGTCTAAAACAAGACATGTCCAAGCTGATGCCACCTACAAACTCATTTGGCAGGGATTCCCGGTATTAATTTTGGGCTTTTCTGACGTAAATCGTAAATTCCACCCCTTGTGCTTGGCTGTCACGAAAACGGAAACTCACGAGGATTTTTCGTTTGTGTTTTCGTCGGTCGCGCATGGCGTAAGCCTCGTCTCATCTGGTGAAGAATCGTTTGCTCCGACGCACTCGATTTCCGATGCTGCACCTGCGATCAGAAATGGATTCACCGCTGCATTTGGCCATGCGCCGGATAAAAAGATCATGTGCTGGGCTCACGTAGTCATGAACGTTGACAAACAGTTAGTCAAAATCAAAGATAAGGAGGTTCGAGCATCCGTCAGAGAAGACATCGTTAACCTTCAGCTCTGCCCAGATGAGGATTCTTTCATGCACGCTACCTCCCTCTTCATGAACAAGTGGAGGAACGCTGAGCATGAGGGCGTGTTGTCTTTCATTGAGTATTTTGAAGGATCAGTCGTGGTTGAACAGCAACAACACATGGTACGAAGGGTATGCTCCAGAGTATCTATCAACCAACAATGGATTAGAGGCCATTAATCAGACTATAAAGCGGCAAAATACCTTCAGATATTTGAACTGATTATACTTATATTTTTGTGTGTGCTCAAATTATTAATTTTTGTGATGAAAAAAGTTTTTCATCATTTTTTGTGGAAAAAAGTATTACATTTTGTGATTAATAATTTGTTTTTTTGAATAAATATTTTGTGATGAATCAATTATTTTTTGTGATAAAACATCTATTTGTTTGATGAAAAAATTATATGCGCTGTTCTAAGCGTCTTTTCTCACATTGACCGCTCGGCAATTCAACTAAAACTCACGGACCAAAACTTGGCCCAACGCAGGCTAGGCAAAACTGGGCGGATCAAAGAGTGATCAGTCACGAACAGGACTGAATGCCCGCCACCCAGAGTTTTATTCATATCATCGGATGTGCTTGGCGCAAGACGTGTTCGCAGGACATCATGATTGATTTCCGGCGGATTCTGCCGTCACTGACGTCATTGCGAATGGTAGAAAACGTTGAGAGATGACGTCACTACGCCACCAATGGTGCTATCAGTGTAGTGACAAATGATTTCCACCGGATTGCCATCTGCGTACACACACAATGACGTCATGGTCAATGCCCGAAAACTCTGAGAAATATATCGTTGCTACGCCACCGATGGTGCCCTAAAGTACAGTCGGACTTAATAATATTTGTGGGTTGGTAACTAAATTAAATTTTGTTAGTCAATGTTACTACATTCGTCAGTCATTTAAAACAAAATAGGCTCAGATAATGTTGTCCCCCCCCACCCCCGCCCCCCTTCCTTTTCTTTCTATTGATTATATAGTTCTCCGCACATAATCAGAGGAGCAATGACATCACTATCCATTTCAGCACTCAATATGGGAGTAGACACTAACATGGGTATGCCGTATGATAATACACTAGAGGGCACAAAGTATGCTTCCAAACCCAATGCCTCACTGAAATCAGCTGCTGTAGTTTTTGTGCCAAGCACACACACGGAAATTTAAAGTAACCTGGGGGAACTTGGCGTCTAGTCTAGATCGAAGTAGCATCATTACTATGACAAGACGGTTAATTCGAGTAAACCCTTTAAGGGTGAATTTGTGAAACATACATGAATGCAGGGATATAGGTTTTGCGAACAGCATATAAACTCGATGGTAATTCCAGATTTTCTTCAGCCTCTATTTGTCTGTCTGTCTGTCACTCTGTCTGTCTCTTGTAATTTTCTCAAGATCGTTATTCCTGTTGAGGTCAAATAGAAAGCGAATTTATTTGTCTGCTGCTTCCGAAGAAGCTCATGCAGACCGATGTATAGCACTCTTCTGACACCCAGGTCTTCGTGTTTCTCCAGCTGTCCAGAGATCCATTCAATCCCCCGTTCTCAAAGTCTCAGGTCGACAGGACGACCAATACAGTGGAACCTCCTTGTTAAGTCTCCCCGATTTAGGCCTTCTTAAGCCTCAAATTTATAGGACGAAGTCGAATTCGCGAAGTCTACTTCACGAAACTGGCTGCACGAAGCCTTGGCACTGAATTTTCGGTAAAAAGACTTCGCGAAGTCTTGGAGAAGTCGACTTCCGGCTCAATCAAGGACCGCCTTCAGATTTTGCTATTTCAGATTTTCTCTGTAAATTAAACCCTATTTTAAGACCCTCTCCTTTTTAAGAATTCGGGAACCGGCACGGTTGGCCTAGTGGTAAGGCGTCCGCCCCGTGATCGGGAGGTCGTGGGTTCGAACCCCGGCCGGGTCATACCTAAGATTTTAAAATTGGCAATCTAGTGGCTGCTCCGCCTGGCGTCTGGCATTATGGGGTTAGTGCTAGGACTGGTTGGTCCGTTGTCAGAATAATGTGACTGGGTGAGACATGAAGCCTGTGCTGCGACTTCTGTCTTGTGTGTGGCGCACGTTATATGTCAAAGCAGCACCGCCCTGATATGGCCCTTCGTGGTCGGCTGGGCGTTAAGCAAACAAACAAACAAACAAATTTAAGACTTCGGAGGTCTTATAACGGGGGTTCCATTATACCACGCTTCTTGGTGGCCAGTCTCATGGAAATCCCCTCTTGGTTCCGCGCCAAGGTCCTTTCGCGATCCGTATCAGACTAAGCCGTCGCGTGGGGAGTATGGAGGAAGTATGGATGTTTAGGACCCCGTAAAAGAACTGTCTACTGCACACTCCTTCTATACACAGCATGAATACATTGTCGCCAGAACAAGGATGACACTATACATCGAAAGAGTCAAGAAAGATTAATTTGTGGAACGTTTAGTTATTGCCAAAACGAAACATTTACAAGTACGTCGACGGCTTATCGTCTTTGTAGTGCCCGGACATACACGTAATAATAAGACAATCAAAAGAACCAGAACTTGGTTTAGTATAGTAGGGCGTTGACTTCTTAATATCAAGATGGTGAGAATTAAGGACAAAAGGCCATTGTGCTTGACGCCATAAAGACCTTTCGAGAATTTTAAACTCTAAGATATTACTGGCGTCTGAACAGCTCACAGTTAATGCCTCTTTGAGGCACACGATTAAGGTCCTCATATTGCCAGACAAAACTGACCTGAATTTTAATTCCACAATACCTTTTTATATTTAGTCAAGTTTTGACTAAATATTTTAACATCGAGGGGGAATCGAAACGAGGGTCGTGGTGTATGTGTGTGTGTGTGTGCGTGTGTGTGTGTGTGTAGAGCGATTCAGACTAAACTACTGGACCGATCTTTATGAAATTTGACATGAGAGTTCCTGGGTATGAAATCCCCATACGTTTTTTTCATTTTTTTGATAAATGTCTTTGATGACGTCATATCCGGCTTTTCGTGAAAGTTGAGGCGGCACTGTCACGCCCTCATTTTTCAACCAAATTGGTTGAAATTTTGGTCAAGTAATCTTCGACGAAGCCCGGGGTTCGGTATTGCATTTCAGCTTGGTGGCTTAAAAATTAATTAATGACTTTGGTCATTAAAAATCGGAAAATTGTAAAAAAAAATAAAAATTTATAAAACGATCCAAATTTACGTTTATCTTATTCTCCATCATTTGCTGATTCCAAAAACATATAAATATGTTATATTCGGATTAAAAACAAGCTCTGAAAATTAAATATATAAAAATTATTATCAAAATTAAATTGTCCAAATCAATTTAAAAACACTTTCATCTTATTCCTTGTCGGTTCCTGATTCCAAAAACATATAGATATGATATGTTTGGATTAAAAACACGCTCAGAAAGTTAAAACAAAGAGAGGTACAGAAAAGCGTGCTATCCTTCTTAGCGCAACTACTACCCCGCTCTTCTTGTCAATTTCACTGCCTTTGCCATGAGCGGTGGACTGACGATGCTACGAGCATACGGTCTTGCTGAAAAATGGCAGCTACTTGACTAAATATTGTATTTTCGCCTTACGCGACTTGTTAATAAGTGTAATCGTCCTCTGTAATGCCATTAAAACTTCAGCAATCAAGAAACTTAAGCAACCAATCATCACCGTGTTAAAATGAAAACAATGAAGATATTTGTGATAAACTGAGTCAGGCTTTGAGCACTGAGCAGTACGCTATGTAGCCTCATTTTAACCTCTCGTCCTTTAAATATCCAAGTCACAAATTCCAATACGGATGCAACCTACCAACCAAAACATTACTAAAACAGAAATGATCATGTTGGTATTGTCAAATGCTCCGCACAACAAAAGACAGTGAGTATTTAACGGCACGCAGACAAGCCCAAAGAGGCAGAGGGTCAAGGGCCTAAGAAGCAATTGATATATATATACAAGCGAATGATTTAGAGCGCGTTTAGCGAGAATCCCTGTGATAGGCGGCTTCCGTATAGCGAGGAAGTACCACAGGGAAGGAGGCAAATTTAGGAAGCGATCGATATGTGCTCGGATGTGGGTTTCTTAAGGCTAGAGAGGCTAGTCTCCGCGGCATAGTCAAAGAAAGAAAGAAAGAAAACGTCTTAGATGACCGAGAAAAAGGCAGCCATTACATTTTCAGATTTTTAAATAAAAGCGCTAGCTTTGTTAAGAAAAATGGTGGCCGTTCAATCTATTGCTTTCATTGTAAGGCACTTTTGACACCCTTCTTCTTCTTTTTTGTCTTCTTCAGCGTTCGACGGTTGTGTCCCTGCTTTTGACAACCAAATAATCATGTCCTTTTCTTCGAAAGATGCTTCAAAGTTTTACATAGGAATCGAAGTAACAAAATCGTACGGAAGGGAAACCTTGACCAGAATAATTTCTGAAACTTGTAAGTTCTGAAATAGAACGTCATCTTGATAGTGCTGACTTTATTTGATTCTATTTCTTTGACAGACTAATTTTTTTAACGAATCTTGAACCGCTAGTTTTTCTCGCTGTATGAAACGCTGTCCAGGTCAGCCTTCTTGTCTGATGGAAAACGCTTCGTCTCTTCAACACCGCTGTACTTCTTCCTCAAAACTTGTCCAACACACTGCTGTCTGTGTGAGACTACAGTTACGTTTTGTGGGGACTCGTGAGCGCCTTTTTCGCCTCCCAGAAAGGTTCATGCACTAGGATACAAATATGGCCCTCTGTATCCGTTCTGAGTCGATTAATGAATCACTCTGTAAAACGTTCCCAGTCTTTGGTGTTTCTGTGCTGCTTACTGGTACCAGTAGCGTCTGGTTGTCCGTTTATTGGAGTTGGTAAATGGGTTGTATTCTGCAAAAACGTTGATTGCTTCTTTTTTTTTCGTGTTGTTTTTGGCTCACGTAAGTGTACATAGCCTATGCGATGCTAACTTTTGTCTGTCTGTGCGTATACATATATATGTATGTGGTAGAAACTCTGACATTTGAAGACGTCACATTACATTGACGTCACATTATGACGTAAGAGGGTTTGACGTCACGCGAAGGAAGTACTGAAAGTCTCGGTCATTATTATTTTGAGCGGGCCGAGACTAGTTGGCAGTCGTGTCCCTGTAAGTAGGCTACATGCAGACAGACAGATCTAGATCTAGTGTCTCGCTTTCTTGCACAGTTTCACCTATGCTCTTTCTCTGTGTGTGTGTGTGTGTGTGTGTGTGTGTGTGTGTGTGTGTGTGTGTGTGTGTATGTGACATGTGTGACGGAGTGATTGAGTTTGTGTTACTGTTTGTCGATTTCTTACGTGAGCCTTGAAGGCTTCGCCTCTTGTTTGAAGTGCGGTGGTTTAAAGGCCCATTCCGCCTCGTGGAAACTTCAACAGTTCGCCTCACTGTCTCAGATCTTGCCAGGCCTTTTTACATTGGATAAAACCGTGGCCACCCTTTCACTTGTTTGTTTGTTTGTTTGCTTAACGCCCAGTCGACCACGAAGGGCCATATTAGGGCGGTGCTGCTTTGACATATAACGTGCGCCACACACAAGACAGAAGTCGCAGCACAGGCTTCATGTCTCACCCAGCCACATTATTCTGACACCGGACCAACCAGTCCTAGCACTAACCCCATAATGCCAGACGCCAGGCGGAGCAGCCACTAGATTACCAATTTTAAAGTCTTAGGTATGACCCGGCCGGGGTTCGAACCCACGACCTCCCGATCACGGGGCGGACGCCTTACCACTAGGCCAACCGTGCCGGTCCCCTTCACTTGACTTCACTGTCAGCTGCTACTATTGTTCTTTTCCTTTTGTACGAATATAAACTTGGTTTAAACAGTATTTCATTTCTCATTCGTGTTTTACAAAGCCGTGGATTCAAGTGTTTCACATAGTAGCGCAACACATTGAGCTTATAAATGTGCTCTTAGAGTGAACATAGTGAAGTAGCGAACACTATTCTTAATATTCAAACCAATCAACAACAAGTCGCGTAAGGCGAAAATACAACATTTAGTCAAGTAGCTGTCGAACTCACAGAATGAAACTGAACGCAATGCCATTTTTCAGCAAGACCGTATACTCGTAGCATCGTCAGTCCACCGCTCATGGCAAAGGCAGTGAAATTGACAAGAAGAGCGGGGTAGTAGTTGCGCTAAGAAGGATAGCACGCTTTTCTGTACCTCTCTTTGTTTTAACTTTCTGAGCGTGTTTTTAATCCAAACATATCATATCTATATGTTTTTGGAATCAGGAACCAACAAAGAATAAGATGAAAGTGTTTTTAAATTGATTTCGACAATTTAATTTTGATAATAATTTTTATATATTTAATTTTCAGAGCTTGTTTTTAATCCGAATATAACATATTTATATGTTTTTGGAATCAGAAATTGATGGAGGATAAGATGAACGTACATTTGGATCGTTTTATAAATTTTTATTTTTTTTTACAATTTTCAGATTTTTAATGACCAAAGTCATTAATTAATTTTTAAGCCACCAAGCTGAAATGCAATACCGAAGTCCGAGCTTCGTCGAAGATTACTTGACCAAAATTTCAACCAATTTGGTTGAAAAATGAGGGCGTGACAGTGCCGCCTCAACTTTCACGAAAAGCCGGATATGACGTCATCAAAGACATTTATCAAAAAAATACCCAGAAACTCTCATGTCAAATTTCATAAAGATCGGTCCAGTAGTTTAGTCTGAATCGCTCTACACACACACACAGACAGACACACACAGACACACACACACACGCACGCACATACACCACGACCCTCGTCTCGATTCCCCCCTCTACGTTAAAACATTTAGTCAAAACTTGACTAAATGTAACACAAACAAGTCGCGTAAGGCGAAAATACAATATTTAGTCAAGTAGCTGTCGAACTCACAGAATGAAACTGAACGCAATGCCATTTTACTCGTAGCATCGTCAGGCCACCGCTCATGGCAAAGGCAGTGAAATTGACAAGAAGAGCGGGGTAGTAGTTGCGCTAAGAAGGATAGCACGCTTTTCTGTACCTCTCTTTGTTTTAACTTTCTGAGCGTGTTTTTAATCCAAACATATCATATCTATATGTTTTTGGAATCAGGAACCGACAAGGAATAAGATGAAAGTGTTTTTAAATTGATTTGGACAATTTAATTTTGATAATAATTTTTATATATTTAATTTTCAGAGCTTGTTTTTAATCCGAATATAACATATTTATATGTTTTTGGAATCAGCAAATGATGGAGAATAAGATAAACGTAAATTTGGATCGTTTTATAAATTTTTTTTTTGTTGTTGCAATTTTCCGATTTTTAATGACCAAAGTCATTAATTAATTTTTAAGCCACCAAGCTGAAATGCAATACCGAACCCCGGGCTTCGTCGAAGATTACTTGACCAAAATTTGAACCAATTTGGTTGAAAAATGAGGGCGTGACAGTGCCGCCTCAACTTTCACGAAAAGCCGGATATGACGTCATCAAAGACATTTATCAAAAAAATACCCAGAAACTCTCATGTCAAATTTCATAAAGATCGGTCCAGTAGTTTAGTCTGAATCGCTCTACACACACACACAGACAGACACACACAGACACACACACACACGCACGCACATACACCACGACCCTCGTCTCGATTCCCCCCTCTACGTTAAAACATTTAGTCAAAACTTGACTAAATGTAACATATATGACGTCATCAAAGACATTTATCAAAAAAATGAAAAAAATGTTCGGGGATTTCATACCCAGGAACTCTCATGTCAAATTTCATAAAGATCGGTCCTACTCGGACAATATCCCGCCTGGCGTCTCTCATAACTCAAATTACGCAACAAGCTAGATTTAAAGTAACTAAAGCATATACTGTATGTGGTTTTTTTCCCCAAAAAAATACTAGCAGTCAGCTACATGGTGTAAAAGGAAATCATATGTTGTAAGAAATAGAACATGACCGCGGTTATGAAAATGAGTCCAGAACTAAAGATACAGCATTTAAACACAGTTGCTGGGGTCGTGATTAGTAAATATAATCGATGACCATCATTAGGCGTTAGCTGTAATCATAGTACATATGTACTCCACCCCAACCCCCCCCCCCCCCCAGCCACCCATTCAAAGGTGATAATACAAGTGTGGTGCTTTGACCGGAAAATATCAAAGCGCGACTGACTTCTGGCTGAACTTTTAAACCTTGTAGAGGCAGAAGAATTACTTTGAATCCGCTGTCGCTCTACGTCTGGTTTATTCATCAGTAGCCTATCCGGCGACATGATCCCTGGACTCATTCCAACTAATGAGGTTGAAAAAGGAAGCCACTGATGATGATGCGTTTCCTGGAAATGATTTACTAACCGCCTGCAGCTCATTGATGACAGTAGCCTTCCTCCGACGACATGACAAGTGCGGGATATTAACATATTAATGAGAGTTGCAAGGTGACAGGGTTATTCGTTTTACTACTCAACCTTGACCTCAGCACCTCAGTGACCACACTGAATCTGAAGAACCCAATGACAACAACAACAACAACAACAAAAGAACAGAAGGAAAAAGAGAAAAACAAGTCGCATGAATTGAAATTACTACATTTAGTCAATCTTTAGAACTCACAGAATGAAGTTAGCATACTGCAATGCATTCTTTTTGTTCACCAAAACATTATAGCTTTGTCCCCCGCGACATGCGCCAAGAAAGTGCTTAACACGTGCGCGAAATAAGCGTGCAGAAAATGACAAGCCAGTGTAGTGCAGTAGTGCATAGGGCTTAACAGGAAAGCCCGTGCAGAAAATGACAAGCCAGTGTAGTGCAGTAGTGCATATAGGGCTTCACAGGAAAGCCCGTGCAGAAAATGACAAGCCAGTGTAGTGCAGTAGTGCATAGAGCTTCACAGGAAAGCCCGTGCAGAAAATGACAAGCCAGTGTAGTGCAGTAGTGCATATAGGGCTTCACAGGAAAGCCCGTGCAGAAAATGACAAGCCAGTGTAGTGCAGTAGCGCATAGGGCTTCACAGGAAAGCCCGTGCAGAAAATGACAAGCCAGTGTAGTGCAGTAGCGCATAGGGGTTCACAGGAAAGCCCGTGCAGAAAATGACAAGCCAGTGTAGTGCAGTAGTGCATAGGGCTTCACAGGAAAGCCCGTGCAGAAAATGACAAGCCAGTGTAGTGCAGTAGCGCAAAGGGCTTCACAGGAAAGCCCGTGCAGAAAATGACAAGCCAGTGTAGTGCAGTAGTGCATAGGGCTTCACAGGAAAGCCCGTGCAGAAAGGGACAGCCGGTATTGAGCTTCACAGAAAAGCGCACTTTTCTCTATTTTTATCTTTATTTTCTGAGCATGTTTTCAAACAAAATATAATATAATGTTTTTGAAATCAGGACATGATAAAGAATAAGATGGAATCATTTTTGGATCGATTACTACAATTTTAATTAGAATTTTCCGATTTTTAATGACCTAACTCATTAACCAATTTTAAAGCTTCCAAGCTGAAATTCAATCCTATTGTCTGGGCTTTGTCGAAGATTGCTTGACCAAAATGTCACATCAATTTGATCTAAATATGAGGGTGTGACAATGCCGCCTCAACTTTCACAAAAAGCGGCAATCAAAGAAATGTATTCAAAAAATGAGAAAAAAACCGTCTGGGGATATCATTCTCAGGAACTCTCATGTGAAGTTTCATGAAGATCGGTCGAGTAGATTTCTCTGAATCGCTCTACACATACACACACACAGACACACAGACACAGACACAGACACAGACACAGACCACACACACATAACCACCCTCGTCTCGATTCCCCGTCTATGTTAAAACGTTGAGTCAAAACTTGGCTTAATGTAAAAAGCAAGCGTCGATATAGCTCACAGTGATTCGAAAAGAGGCTGCTCGTTTCAATCAATCAATCAATCAATGACGCTTATATCGCGCATATTCCGTGGGTACAGTTCTAGGCGCTCTGCAGTGATGCCGTGTGAGATGAAATTTTATACGGCCAGTAGATTGCAGCCATGTCGGCGCATATTTACCTTTCACGGCCTTATTCCAAGTCACACGGGTATGGTAGACAATTATTAACTGTGCCTAAGCAATTTTGCCAGGAAAGACCCTTTTGTCAATCGTGGGATCTTTAACGTGCACACCCAATGTAGTATACACGGGGGGTGGTTCGGACACCGAAGAGAGTCTGCACACAAAGTTGACTCTGTGAAATAAATTTCCGCCGAACCTGGGATCGAACTCGCGCTGACAGCGGCCAACTGAATACAAATCCAGCGCGCTACCAACTGAGCTATATCCCCGCCCCGTTTGAACAGTATATATATGCCTTGACCTTGTCGCGCAATTAGAGAGAGAGAGAGAGAGAGAGAGAGAGAGAGAGAGAGAGAGAGAGAGAGAGAGAGAGAGAATGGGGTGGGTAGAATAAGGTGGGGTGGGGGCTTATAAACTATTGTCAACCTGGAGAGCACGAATTCTTCAAACCATCACCAAAGAACATTGCTGAAATCATCGTACTAGAAAAGACTCTTCCGCGAACCCAGCAAAACACATCTGAAAATCATGAGAAATTATTCTATTCAAGAAAAAGATCTTGAAACAAAATTTCGAAGGCAGCACGCAATTTAAGGGAAATTTCGAAGTTAATGATCAGCAAATTTTGGGCTTAAGAAGGCGGAAGAATGCTTGTCGACGTGGCATGACATGATTGATCGTTATGCACAGACGTTTTTCTTATAGTTCTCCAATGTGCTCCCCTCTCCTTCTATGCTCACTCCTGCTGAGCTAAAATGCACACGTACGCTGAGACAGTGAGTTGACGGCTCTAAGAATCAGTTGACGGCTCAAAGAATCAGCTGACGGCTCTTTATCGTTTTCGCCATTTTATCATTTATTTTGTCGTCTCCCTCCTCATTCACTCATTCACGGGCACAAAGAAAAGAAGAAAAGAATCAGTTGTCTGCTCTTTACTTAATTGTTTATTGAACCTATTCAATTTGTATGTGTCCTCCAGAAATTCCCTGTCACCGAGCGAACAGTAGCATGAAACTCCTCCAGTTACAATGGGTGAACATCACAGAAATGACTGGCAAAAGGAGAACAAAAGTAACCATGTTGTAACTGTTCATAAAAGTTGCTTTCAAATTTCGATGACCACATTTGTTTAAATTATGGCAAAAATTGATTGAACGTACAGAAAAAATACGAAGCAAAATGGTATAGTCCACCCTTCTCTTCTACCTTTTTATATTTAGTCAAGTTTTGACTAAATATTTTAACATCGAGGGGGAATCGAAACGAGGGTCGTGGTGTATGTGCGTGTGTGTGTGTGTGTGTGTGTGTGTCTGTCTGTCTGTGTGTGTGTGTGTGTAGAGCGATTCAGACTAAACTACTGGACCGATCTTTATGAAATTTGACATGAGAGTTCCTGGGTATGAAATCCCCGAACGTTTTTTTCATTTTTTTGATAAATGTCTTTGATGACGTCATATCCGGCTTTTCGTGAAAGTTGAGGCGGCACTGTCACGCCCTCATTTTTCAACCAAATTGGTTCAAATTTTGGTCAAGTAATCTTAGACGAAGCCCGGACTTCGGTATTGCATTTCAGCTTGGTGGCTTAAAAACTAATGAATGACTTTGGTCATTAAAAATCTGAAAATTGTAAAAAAAAATAAAAATGTATAAAACGATCCAAATTTACGTTTATCTTATTCTCCATCATTTTCTGATTCCAAAAACATATAAATATGTTATATTTGGATTAAAACCAAGCTCTGAAAATTAAATATATAAAAATTATTATCAAAATTAAATTGTCGAAATCAATTTAAAAACACTTTCATCTTATTCCTTGTCGGTTCCTGATTCCAAAAACATATAGATATGATATGTTTGGATTAAAAACACGCTCAGAAAGTTAAAACAAAGAGAGGTACAGAAAAGCGTGCTATCCTTCTTAGCGCAACTACTACCCCGCTCTTCTTGTCAATTTCACTGCCTTTGCCATGAGCGGTGGACTGACGATGCTACGAGTATACGGTCTTGCTGAAAAATGGCATTGCGTTCAGTTTCATTCTGTGAGTTCGACAGCTACTTGACTAAATATTGTATTTTCGCCTTACGCGACTTGTTACATTTAGTCAAGTTTTGACTAAATGTTTTAACATAGAGGGGGAATCGAAACGAGGGTCGTGGTGTATGTGTGTGTGTGCGTGCGTGCGTGCGTGTGTGTAGAGCGATTCAGACCAAACTACTGGACCGATCTTTATGAAATTTTCCATGAGAGTTCCTGGGATTGATATCCCCGAACGTTTTTTTCGTTTTTTTGATAAATGTCTTTGATGACGTCATATCCGGCTTTTCGTGAAAGTTGAGGCGGCACTGTCACGCTCTCATTTTTCAACCAAATTGGTTGAAATTTTCGTCAAGTAGTCTTCGACGAAGCCCGGACTTCGGTATTGCATTTCAGCTTGGTGGCTTAAAAATTAATTAATGACTTTGGTCATTAAAAATCGGAAAATTGTAAAAAAATTATTTTTTTTATAAAACGATTCAAATTTACGATCATCTTATTCTCCATCATTTTCTGATTCCAAAAACATATAAATATGTTATATTTAGATTAAAAACAAGCTCTGAAAATTAAAAATATAAAAATTATTATCAAAATTAAATTGTCGAAATCAATTTAAAAACACTTTCATCTTATTCCCTGTCGGTTCCTGATTCCAAAAACATATAAATACGATATGTTTGGATTAAAAACACGCTCAGGAAGTTAAAACGAAGAGAGGTACAGAAAAGCGTGCTATCCTTCTCAGCGCAACTACTACCCCGCTCTTCTTGTCAATTTCACTGCCTTTGCCATGAGCGGTGGACTGACGATGCTACGAGTATACGGTCTTGCTGAAAAATTGCGGCATTGCGTTCCGTTTCATTCTGTGAGTTCGACAGCTACTTGACTAAATGTTGTATTTTCGCCTTACGCGACTTGTTTGTTGTTGTTGCTACATAACCCCTCCCCCTGTTTCTAATACACTTGCATCCTTTTCTCTCAAATTGTAAAAGCACCTGCACAATAACACCAACAAAGTTCACGGCTGGTGTGGACGCAGAAAAAACCCACACTTTTCACATGACAAGAAAGATGACGTGCATTCGTACAGATCGATCAAACGAAAAGCTCAGTACTAAAGTCAGGGGTTTTTCAAACTGATTTTGAAACTGATTACGAAAAAAACCCAATTCATTCCAACCAATTCTCGGTTCTCGATTTATGAAGCCTTTTCATTCAGTGAAAAACACTTTTCACATGGCAAGACAGATGTGCATACGTAGAGATCGATAACATGGAGAGGCACTGAAAAAGGCACCGTAACTAAATGAATTTCAAGTCTCTCAAAAAGATTCTGACAGCCAACACGAAAACATAAAAGTTATTTCCACCAGTAACCTCAGTTCTCAGTCGATCTACTAATCTCTTCCCCTAAATCACAGCCCACTGATGAGGAAACTATTGTACTATACGATACAAGAATGGATAGACAAACTCATAAATAAGCGATAAACACACACACACACAGAAGTACAACTTCCATTAGCCGTCCGTGCACTTTCGCCACAAAAAGTAATTCGCGGCAAAATAGGACGCGGGCCGGAAACTGACCTGAATACCGCACCGCCACCTATCACTGGCAGACGACAGGGCCGACAATTGGCAAAGGAAGGGAGAGAAGTCGACTGGATGAGGAATTATATAAGGAGATGGCAGTTGTTTGCAAGGGCGGATCTGGGGGGGGGGGGGGGGGGGTTACGTAACCCCCCCCACCCCCCCAAAAAAGAGGTAATTTATTGGCTCAGGATGCACCAGATAGCTCTATTTTGCTTCTTTGGATAAAAAAATTCCGGGGGGGCATGCCCCCGGACCCCCCTAGAGGCTTAGGCGCCTTCGGCGCCGTCAACTTGTATCTTCGCAGTCATTTTGTAACCCCCCCCCTCCAAAGTGAATTGATCCGCCCTTGGTTTGTGTGTGATGTGTGTGTGTGTGTAAGGGGGGGGGGGCGAGAGAGAGACAAAGAGAAGGGTGTGTGAGAGAGGTAGACTGAGAGAGAGGGGGGAGGGGAGACTGAGAGGGAGGGGAGACTGAGAGGGAGGGGAGACTGAGAGGGAGGGGAGACTGAGAGGGAGGGGAGACTGAGAGGGAGGGGAGACTGAGAGGGAGGGGAGACTGAGAGGGAGGGGAGACTGAGAGGGAGGGGAGACTGAGAGGGAGGGGAGACTGAGAGGGAGGGGAGACTGAGAGAGACAGAGACAGAGAGACAGAGAGAGGGGGAGAGCCTGAGAGAGACTCACACTCGGACAGACAGACAGACAGACAGAGAAGTGTGTATGAGAGAGGTAGAGAGAGAGATATATATAGCGGGGCGCCAAAATGGTGGTGGCGGTGGTTGTGTGTGTGTGGGCGGGGAAGGGGGAGGGGTGGGGTGGGGGGGGGGCACAGCCAGATCGAAGGTAGATTAAGGAGTGGGGTACGGGGTCAGCTGCGGGTGACTACAGCATCTGACTATCTGTTAGGATCAATAGCAAAACACTCATCAGCCTCTCATCTCTCTCCCCCCCCCCCCGCCTCATGTACTCTTCGCAATACCCTGCCGACTAGGAATAGGCGCAATAGTCCCCTCTGTTTACTTTCAGTATGGCGGTTGTCCTGATTGTTGTACAACGTTGATGAAAAGACTCATTTGGTTTCTGTCCCACTGTCGTTGTGTAGCTCTCTGCGGAGAGAGAGAGAGAGAGAGAGAGAGAGAGAGAGAGAGAGAGAGAGAGAGAGAGAGAGAGAGAGAGAGAGAGAGAGAGAGAGAGGGTTTGTGTGTATGAGTGTGTGTATGTGAATGTGTATGTGTGCGCGAGCCAGTAAAAGCGAAAGCATTGTCTTCAACACTGTTCGAAAAGTAACTCCCCAAATCAACACATTGATTATCATCATATTGCCAACTCTGACACAGGAACATCTCATACACGCACGTGGGTCAATTAATTAGCAGCAGTGCTGTTTCAATCATTGCCGTGTCAGTTACGTCATTTCTGTCAGACGTGACACTCGGTCTCCAACAAGCATGATTTTGACAAGATTTCGTGTGCAAGTCCACGTGGGTCAACCGAAATAGACGCAGACGACAACAGTCGGTGAGTCCTTGCTTCCTCTTCCTGTTCTGGCTAACGAATGTTGAACTGCTACGGGGAGGGGATCTCGTTAGCCTGTGTGTTGCAACCTACATGAACTAATGACGTGACTACGTTGTTTTTTCACATTACTGATGTTTGTCTGTCTGTCCGTCTCTTGAAATGTACTGTACCAATTTCGTAATACATTTATGTACTTGATTTAACTTACATTTCCGTACAACCGTATTCGACAACATGTTCCGCGGTGACGGGTCTCCTGCCGGCAGTGTTGATCTGTCGCGACGGGATTTTCAAGTTATGATGTATATTTATGACTACTGCAACCGCGCCAGGAAGAATCTTTTCAAGATTGCTTTCAAAGATCTGGCCAGGATTTTACATAAGATAAGACCATCCCTCCTATTGGTCACATCAAAAATCAACACCCTGACTGCTTGCTGTGGTGAGTTAAGACTATTTCGACGAAGTAATTTCCTAAATTCCATGGATGGAGTGCCTTCGTCCGCCATTGCAGCCGTAGGGAGAGAAAAATCTCCTCTTCCGCCTGCCTTACCGTTGAGGCCCGGATATCCTGCCGGTGCAGGGTTTTGACTTTGGAGTTTGCTTCTCCTAGACCAGTTGCCTGCCATGGCTACAAACTGAGTCTGGTCTACCCAGTAGGACATCCTCCTCCGCCTTCACAGCCGTTGGGAATTCTCTTCCTCATCCGCCTGTTCCACCGTTGGGATGCCCAAAGCGGGGTGATCTGTTCGTGGACACGAGGGCGTATCCACACCCTGGAGGGGCCTGGATGTCGCACGTGATGGGGGAAGATCCTCCTATTTTCCTGTTACTAACCAGATAAATTCAACATCCCATATTACAGAGGAAGCAGTCAGGCTTTTGATTTTTTGGTGTACGGAATCGCCTGCAAAAATCCGGACACATCTCTGGTGTTGACCATGGAAGCTTACACGACAAGGAATGTGCCATTACATTTGCCCGCGAGTACGCTGGCAGTGGTCTTAATCTTGTTTAATGTTTGGTTGGTAAGCCCCTTTAAAATTCGATCTTGTGAACCAGGTCCATTTTCGTCCATTCACATTTTAACTCCGGGAGCTTAACTGATGTCTTGGAAAAGGAATGCTACAACAAAAAGAAGAATCTTCCAGAATGAAAGCTTCTGCGTTTGGGGTCAACGACACCCGAAGGGAAACTTTTGGTTTGATTTTTGACTAATGTCTCTTCTCAATTCGTCTGCGGAATTTAAGCCTGCCACAATGCGTTTTGAGCGATTTTAAAATGTTGTGACAAGATTAACCTTTTGTATGGAATGTAAACCACATAAACAGACGAACAGACAAGACAGACATACATACAGACAGATAGACAGACAGACACATACACACTCAACCAACAAACCAACCAAAATGGAACGGTAATGAACGCTTTGGATATATAAGGTCAAGGTTATCTTGGACGGAAGTGAATGTACAACTATACCCAGACATAACAAGGCACAAGGCTTCGGGTACTTTTCACATCTCGGTATTATGCGTTCTTCATTCTCCATTCTTTCTCCATATTTGTTCCGTGTCTTTTTCCTTGACTGTTATTTTGTTTGTATCAACTGATGAACCGCACCGCCCTGATATGGCTCTTCGTGGTCGGCTGGGCGTTAAGCAAACAAACAAACAAACTGATGAACCGCGTCTGATCGAGACTGATCGTGGTGATAGCAATTTCCCGCAATCTTCACGTTAGGAAGGTTAATGGCAAAACACGTATTCTTCTCTGTTATCAGCATCGTTATCTTCGAACCAGGAGAAAGAGAGACGAGAGAGATATTTCAGACTTGAGGGAAGGTAATGGGAGGGGGGGGGGGGATGGGGGGAGGGATAATTAGACAAAAATGTGTCAAATACAAGCACTAAGAGTACAAGACGTATCCTGTGTCTGCGCGCTTTGCCTTTTCTCTTAGAGGCTAAGGAAGTGGGCTTCTATGTTGGGCATATTCCTAAGTTGAGCCACATCCCTCTTCGGAGGAAAAACCGTTGTTGTTTTCAAGGGATTTCATTGTGAGTCTGGAAAACTGGCTGGGCATACGACAACAGTTTAGCCGGTTCTAATTGGATTTATAACCAAGAGTTGTCTCCATCTTCTGTTTAACCTGAAAACGAAGGGATTCGGCAAAATGGCTTTCAATACGAAGAAAACATAGAAACTGATATAAATAGTTTTCCAACCAAGAAATTAGACACTTAATTTTCCTGTGTCGTGCAACTTCTTAATCTGTTTGGCTCTGCACCAGTCATATTATGGTTTAAGACTGATTCAGGCAGGTAATCCTGGGTGATCCTAACTTGGGACATTGCCTTTCTCCTATGTTGGACATGTCATCACAGTTGATATTTACGATACATACCAGCATATATATCTTTGGGCCGGACAAACAAAAACACAAGCAGATGGACCATCGTTCATCAAGTGCATCAAATATGCGAACAAAACTGTTATAAGGGCCAAGTTTGAGAGAGAGAGAGAGAGAGAGAGAGAGAGAGAGAGAGAGAGAGAGAGAGAGAGCCATGGAGGTGTAAATAAAGGCGCTCAGGTGGTTCAACATTCACAGAGGGAAAAATTGCATTTTCCTCCTCAGGAAAATAACATATCTATGAGAAAGGTCACACCTAATGCTGTTCTGAGTGTTTTGATTTAAACTTTGCATCTAACAAGAAAAAGTTCGCTGAAAACTTCTCACATTTTTTTCAATGGAGAAGAAGATGAAGAAAACGAAAGATAGAAAGTAACAACAAACGCATGGAGGGAAGGCAAAGGCAAAGAAAAAAGAAGAAGAAACAAAAATAACAAAAATAAAAAGAAACAAGTTGAGAAAAAATCCTAACAAAAAACGGTTGCATTCGCTTGCAAGAAAACAAAAAAGCTGCCTTGAGGTGTTTATACAGCAACAGTTCCTGTCAGTCTTGGACGGCGAGGCTTCAACACTCGACAACTGCCTCGGCAAATTAGCCTCGAAACTACAAATTGATTTCAAAGGTCGGGACCCAGATTGATCCGATTGTGGGGGTGGCTGCTTGCCCATCAATTTCACAGCTCAGCAAAAAAAGCGTCAAGCGAGAGAGATACACAATGTATGGCTTGAAGAGCAGATCTGGAGATCTGACTCATTGACAAGACAGACATATGCAGCCTGCGCTAGAGTCCGAGGAGCAAAATAAAGAAACACAAAAAAACACACAACAAAACAAGAACGACCGACTCAATGTCAAGATGGACAAGAAGTGAAGCCCACGCCAAGACCGTGTTGCCCCCCCCCCCCCCCCTCCTGCCTGGATCATATCTCACAGTCGACACTTACTTCCGTTGCTTCCCGGCGTTCCTTTCTCTCCCACTTCCGGTTCCGTTCCGGGCAGCTGACATGCTCTCCTCTCTAGCTGTCCATTGGGAAATCGACACTGACGGCCTTTTTTTGGGTGGTCCTTTTCTTTTTGGTAGGAGTTCCAATAAGGTAACTGACACTGATGGATTTGTGTGTGTGTCTTATCTTTTGGTAAGTGGGAGTTGAATTTCCATTGATAGTTGAGTTGTTTCGTTGACCTTTCAACTGTATTTTCTTTTTTTAAATTATTTATTACTATTTGTTTTTAAATCAAAAAACATATCAGACGACAAAAGTAACACGTTACGGAGCAGGACAAGGAAAAATGTGAGCCCCTGAGTTCACCGGCCGATGAGCGGAATATCCAGGTTTAGCTACAGAATCGTCCTCTTACTAGAGGTTACTATATATACATATATACTATATATATATATCACACAAATAATGCCAGTCTTATAATTATTGAACGCAGCCCCTGATTTTGTGTGAGAGAGAGAGAGAGAGAGAGAGAGAGAGAGAGAGAGAGAGAGAGAGAGAGAGAGAGAGAGAGAGACTTTGACTTTTTTATTTTTAAGAAAGAGAGAGAGAGAGAGAGACTTTGACTTGTTTTTATTTTTGAGAGAGAGAGACTTTGACTTTTTTCTTTTTGAGAGAGAGAGAGAGAGAGAGAGTTTGACTTTTTGAGAGAGAGAGAGAGAGATAGAGAGAGAGAGAGAGAGAGAGAGAGAGAGAGAGAGAGAGAGAGAGAGAGAGAGAGAGAGAGAGAGAGAGAGAGAGAGAGAGAAAAAAACAAGTCGCGTAAGGCGAAAATACAATATTTAGTCAAGTAGCTGTCGAACTCACAGAATGAAACTGAACGCAATGCCATTTTTCAGCAAGACCGTATACTCGTAGCATCGTCAGTCCACCGCTCATGGCAAAGGCAGTGAAATTGACAAGAAGAGCGGGGTAGTAGTTGCGCTAAGAAGGATAGCACGCTTTTCTGTACCTCTCTTTGTTTTAACTTTCTGAGCGTGTTTTTAATCCAAACATATCATATCTATATGTTTTTGGAATCAGGAACCGACAAGGAATAAGATGAAAGTGTTTTTAAATTGATTTGGACAATTTAATTTTGATAATAATTTTTATATATTTAATTTTCAGAGCTTGTTTTTAATCCAAATATAACATATTTATATGTTTTTGGAATCAGAAAATGATGGAGAATAAGATGAACGTAAATTTGGATCGTTTTATAAATTTTTATTTTTTTTTTACAATTTTCAGATTTTTAATGACCAAAGTCATTAATTAATTTTTAAGCCACCAAGCTGAAATGCAATACCGAAGTCCGGGCTTCGTCGAAGATTACTTGACCAAAATTTCAACCAATTTGGTTGAAAAATGAGGGCGTGACAGTGCCGCCTCAACTTTCACGAAAAGCCGGATATGACGTTCGGGGATTTCATACCCAGGAACTCTCATGTCAAATTTCATAAAGATCGGTCCAGTAGTTTGGTCTGAATCGCTCTACACGCACGCACGCACGCACGCACGCACGCACGCACACACACACACACACACACACACACATACACCACGACCCTCGTTTCGATTCCCCCTCGATGTTAAAATATTTAGTCAAAACTTGACTAAATATAAAAAGAGAGAGAGAGAAAGAGACTTTGATACAAAAGGGCGATACAAAAGAAAGGGCAATGAGAAAAAGCTGAAAACCACACATGGCCAAAGGGATATCAAAAAGTTTGAAGGCGTCATTGTCAAGCAAAAAACCCCACTTTTCTGAAGAAGAATGTCTCATTTCGCGTTCACCTACCCAATCCAGACTGAGTCGATAACTTGCGTGATTTCATCGGAAATGGGTTTCGAGATGGCGAAATTACAAAGTCTTTTTCGGCTTTTGGGAAGGAATGTCTGTTGATCATTTCTGTCTTCCTTCTCATCTTGTGATGAAACACCTCAAGACATGTGTGTGGGTGTACAGTGTTTGATAGGTGGGAGCAACAAACTTGTGATGAGGTTTTCGGGGTCATCTGGAGTGTTGGATGATTGTGCAATAATCTTTTTATTTTGTTTTCATTGGGTTTTTTTAAGCTCACTGCCAAGGGTTGAAGTTCTGACTGTCCAATACTGGTATTGCTAACAACCGGTTTCATGTTCCAGACAAATCTTCATGTGTGCGTACTTCTTCTGCCTTAGTGGGCTGCGTAGTTTTATGACCGTCCCCCCCCCCCCCCCCACATGCCATTTCGGCAGTCATACTCCGTTTTGGGGGAATACATGCAGGGTATTTTCGTTGTTCTTCAACCCGACGAACTCTGACATGGATTGCAGGATCTTTTTCGTGCGTATATCTGGTCTCGAGCTTGCGTGTAAATACAAAGGATGATAAGGCACAAGAAATATCTGGCAAGGTACCGACTCGCCTCCTCCCATTACGCCCCCGCTTAGTAGTAGCCGACTTCACATTCTGCTTGATGTGAACACGTCAGGGGTATCATATTGCCGCGGCACGCAGTGGCAACCCGCACCCGAATATTCCATGCGATGAAATCATGTTGAATTTTCGACATTTGTGTTAGTTCAGAACACGTTAATAAAAATGACACGGCTTCTAATTGATAAAAGGAATAGAGATATAGATTAGAAAGACCTGGAGACTATGATTAGGGTTAATTGATTTTGTTGTTGATAAACTATAATCCCGGTGAACCAAAATAAAACAAAATTGTCACCGAATACTTCCGATCATTTTCCTTACGAATTGACAGGCTTCATGTTTGAAAATAACTTGACACGTGAAAAGTCTCTCTCTCTCTCTGTCTCTGTCTCTGTCTCTTTCTCTCTCTCTGTCTGTCTGTCTTTCTCTCTGTGTCTCTCTCTCTGTGTGTCTCTCTCTTTCTCTGTCTGTCTCTCTCTGTCTCTCTATATCTCTGTCTGTCTGTCTGTCTGTCTGTCTGTCTGTCTGTCTGTCTGTCTGTCTGTCTGTCTGTCTGTCTGTCTGTCTGTCTGTCTGTCTGTCTGTCTCTCTCTCTCTCTCTCTCTCTCTCTCTCTCTCTCAGTCTCTCTCTCTCTCTGTGGGCGGGTGACAGACGACTTCTGACGAACGGGGGAAAAATGCCACTCGTGGAAAATCGTGATAAAATTGGGGACGAGATGGTTTGTCTATCTGTGGTTGTTTCTGTTTGAAGATAACTGCAAGAACAAAAATCGATGATAACTCTATTACATACTAATTGGAATCTTCAACTAACCAACCAGTTCTTGTACGTACACATATAGGCTATGCGCAATACTTAGGAAGATCCCCCCACACTTTGAAGTAAAAAATGGGTTTACTTCAAAGTGTGGGGCACAATTTTCTCCGCATGATCTGTGTAAGAACTCGATCTTTAATTGTAGACAGAAAAGCGATAATATGCAGAGAAAAAAACCCGGGTGTGCCATTCTTTTTATTTTACAGTTACGTTTTTCACCCTCAATAATCCGTTATACGCTAGCTCTGGCTAGCTCAGATGTTTTCAAAAATACAACCAAGCCCGGATGTGAAAACGATCGCCATCTAAAATAAATATTCAATCTTATAATCTAAATCTGTGCTTTTGGGGGGTGAAGGAGAGAAAGTGTGTGTGTGTGTGTGTGTGTGTGTGTGTGTGTGTGTGGGTCTGTGTGTGGGTCTGTGTGTGCGTGTGAATGTGTTTGTGTGAGGATGTGGGGTGGGGGTGATTTGGGGTAGGAAGCGGACAAGGCATTTTCTCAGTCGGAAACACACCCACCAAGACAGTCCGTAGCCGTCTTTTGCGTCTGGACAGGAGCACAATGCAAAATTAATGCGCGTGTTCTAAATATAAATCGCAACGGAAATTGACGATGTCCTTAACATAGCTTTCCTTCGTAAATTATCTAAGGCAAGCAAAAGAATAACCTACTTTTGACTGATGCGTATTGTTCAAACAACACTTACCTAGACTACTTGGCTTTGAAAACGACTAGGGCACATGCGCACTTTTAGAGGGGGGGAGGGTGTTAAAGGAGAGAGAGAGAGAGAGAGAGAGAGAGAGAGAGAGAGAGAGAGAGAGAGAGAGAGAGAGAGAGAGAGAGAGAGAGAGAGAGAGAGAGAGAGAGAGAGAGAGAGAGAAATCTTTCATACCCGAAGATGAAGGATGTATAGATCTGTCCTTGTCGACATAAATATGAATTTAATACAACAAAAACATTGCGATTGACATTAATGACTTAATTACAACGTAGGGCGGGGATGTAGCTCAGTCGGTAGCGCGCTGGATTTGTATCCAGTTGGCCGCTGTCAGCGTGAGTTCGTCCCCACGTTCGGCGAGAGATTTATTTCTCAGAGTCAACTTTGTGTGCAGACTCTCCTCGGTGTCCAAACACCCCCGTGTGTACACGCAAGCACAAGACCAAGTGCGCACGAAAAAGATCCTGTAATCCATGTCAGAGTTCGGTGGGTTATAGAAACACGAAAATACCCAGCATGCTTCCTCCGAAAGCGGCGTATGGCTGCCTAAATGGCGGGGTAAAAACGGTCATACACGTAAAAGCTGTGGGAGTTTCAGCCCATGAACGAACAAACAAAATTACAACGTAAAACAAATAAAAGACACCAACAACAAAATAAATGGCGGCGGAAACATCAACAAACAAACAAACAAACAAACAATCAAAGGTCTGCCATTTTTAAGAAGACGATTGTTGCTTGATCTGCAACGTTACATATATTTCTTTTCATCAAGCAATCCATTCATTCGCATCCTCAAGTCGTGTTTTCTCTTTCATTTTTCACAGACTACCAAACAAAGGTAATTACCAGTAACGCAGGTCTTCAAAAAAAATCAAGACATCCACGCATACGCACTGGGTCGATCAAGAGAGAGAGAGAGAGAGAGAGGGAGAGAGAGAGAGAGAGAGAGAGAGAGAGAGAGAGAGAGAGAGAGAGAGAGAGAGAGAGAGAGAGAGAGAGAGACAGAGAGAGAGACAGAGAGAGAGACAGAGAGAGAGACAGAGAGACAGAGAGACAGAGACAGAGACAGACAGACAGACAGACAGACAGACAGACAGACAGACAGACAGACAGAGAGAGAGAGAGACAGAGAGAGAAGTTTGTGAAATGGAGACACCCACGAATGTCAAATGTAGGGTTCCTTCATGAAAATCCATAAGAGAAAAAAGCGTACGTGGACAAATACGAGAGATGCTAGGAGTGCTTCATTCACCGGAAGCAAGAATCAATTACTAGATTGCTTCTAAATCAACGTAGAGGTTTTTGTAAGGCTGTTTGTTACCTGTTGAACATTCACACGCTTGACATTTGCACTGCGAAAGTGGGCCACTTGCTGTGCAAAAGTCTTTTTACATTTAGTCAAGTTTTGACCCTCATTTTTTAATCAAATTGATTAAAATTTTGGCAAAGCAATCTTCGACGAAGGCCGGACTTTGGTATTGCATTTCAGCTTGGTGGCTTAAAAACTAATGAATGAGTTTGGTCATTAAAAATCGGAAACTTGTAATTAAAATTATTTTTTTTATTAAACGATCCAAAAATAATTTCATCTTATTCTTCGTCATTTTCTGATTCCAAAAACATATACATATGTTATAATTGGATTACAAACAAGCTCTGAAAATTAAATATATGAAAATTATGATTAAAAGTGATTTTCCGAAATCGATTTAAAAACAATTTCATCTTATTCCTTGTCGGTCCCTGATTCAAAAAACATATAGATATGATATGTTTGGATTAAAAACAAACTCAGTAAGCTAAAAAGAATAGACATACAGAAAAGCGTGTTATCCTGCTCAGCGCGACCACTACCGCACTATTCTGCATGGCTTGTCGATTTCACTGCCTTTGCCACGAGCGGTGGACTGACGAAACTACGAGTATGTGGTCTTGGTGAAAAAAGCAGTTTCATTCTGTGAGTTCGACAGCTTGACTAAATGTTGTTATTTCGCCTTACGCGACTTGTTTTCTTCTTCTTTTTGTGAAAGTATATTTCTTTTTTTCCTTTTTGTTTTTTGTCTATTCTTGGCGTTCTTGTTCCGTTTTTGGTGACTAACGATTGGCACATTGTCACGTAAAAGTACAGAAAGACAAAAACAAAACAAAACTTTCACGATATTAAGCGTGATAAATGTGCAGATATTTTCGGTCGCCCGCATGTCTAACGTGCTAGTGTCAATTTACTTACTCATTAACTCGACGCATTCATTGTCCGAGACAATTTTTTGTTAGGATGAAGTTAGGTCCGGGAAGCCTTTCTAATTGTTCATGTGCATCATCATGGAAAATCTGAACCGAGAGAGAGAGAGAGAGAGAGAGAGAGAGAGAGAGAGAGAGAGAGAGAGAGAGAGAGAGAGAGAGAGAGAGAGAGAGAGAGAGAGAGAGAGAGAGAGAGAGAGAGAGAGAGAGAGAGAGAGAGAGAGAGAGAGAGAGAGAGAGAGAGAGAGAGGGGGGAGTGTAGGGGCCAACTTACGACAAAGCCGTCAACAACAAAATGTCTGTGCACGCTTGCTCGTGCAAGTATGCGATAACACGCTTTATTCCAATGATATAAGATTTTCTTTTGGGTACCATCCCGGACACACACCCACTCTCAACACATTCACACTGCATTCATGACGTCATGATTACCTGCGATTACAATGATCCTGGGGTCATCCAGATGCTGCATGACGCGCCCTCCGCACTTCCGGTGACGTCACTGCTCGCATCGCCCCCTGGTGCCCAAAGGCGGAACTAGCCTTCAGTCCAGCAGCGCATGACACGATGTCACAAATAGGGAGTAGACTCACAAGTAATCCAAAACGATGTCAAAGCACTTTGGTGTAATACGTCTTACTCCGATGCGGTAATCCACACCGAATACAGGATTTGGTATACACACGGCACAAGCTAAATTAAGCCTGTCACTTGTATAAACTCCAGTAGAAGAAGACCCGTAGATGTGGCTAAAAGTATGAACAACACAGCCCTGGCCTATCACTTTTTAACTCCACAATAAGAGAAACGTAGCCAGAAATGTGAATACCTTGCCAGTTTTAAGTCACATTATGCACAGATTCTAATCGAAGAGGTAAAGTAAAGGTCACATCATGTAGCCTAATCCTTTGTTGAACCAGAGTTTTTCATCACAACTCTTGAGACGGATCTGCATCATCGCAAAAAACACACATCAATACTAATCAAAAGCGCACAACAGAAGTCGAAGACTATTGCATGTAGCGTTAACGGTGCGCAAACAATGCAAAAGTCACCTCACTGAGTCAGCATAACGATTTGCAGTTTACTGACAGGCCTTGGGGAAAGTCAGTCTTGGAAAAGTGCGCTGTCTGAAGAAAATATAATCGAAGCCTTCATTTTGTTGTAGCCTGCTTACAATGCTTTTTCCACCATGCGAGTCATTGGTCAGGCAATAATCGTTCCTGTTTGTCACATGCGGTCGTAATTAGAACAATATTAATTGTATGCAGTATGCAACATGCTCTTTATTTGCTCATTGTGAATGAAATCAATAACATCTCGTGTCCAACGAACAGGCAGCGTTCACAGGGTAGGTTTAACTACGCGCTACAAATAGCTACGTAACTCATTCAGCATTAACTTCGTGTATCATTTTTCATTTCCATCTGTCACGGTGTAATTCAAAACGTCGAGTGATTTCTGCAATTAGCCAGCATCCGCACACACGTTGACAATAACCGCAACATTAAATGCCAACCAAAATGCACCAAAACGTTGTAGCTGGTGGAATCCAACCAGCAGCAAGAGAAATCAAGCTTCAAGTCAAAAGTTTGGTCACAGTGCAGTTGTCAAATCACCAGTACTGTGATGTTAAGAAGTGTTTTATATGCTGAAGCTATTTTGAACACATATTCCGTCTAAGAATATTTAGAGACACACCTGAAAGCTCGGTCATCCCAAATCACCAGAAAATCAAATCACCAATAGTCAAATCACCAGCATAATTATGTTCAGCAGTATTTCATCTCTGCAGAACTTATTTAGAACAAGAATGCCTTTCCACAAATGTACAGAGACACACTTGTTTGCAGCTTTTCCAGACGACACAGCTTTGATTACATCAGAGATGTTTCACAGTCCGTTTAGGTTTTGTTCACGTTTTCTAGTCCTATTTCCTGTCTGTCTGCCAAGATGACCTGCAAATAGAAACTTCTCAATCTCATCATACATACACCACCGACATATCTAAAGCACGTGCCACTGGCCGATTTAAAAAGCATCCTTTTTTAACGTCTCAGAATTTGTTTAATACCTTCCTTTCCATGAAATCCATGTTGTAAATAACCAAAGATCCTTTCACCTGGTCGTTAACCAAAACCTATAGTATGTCAAGATTGTGTGCCTAGTGGAACATTTTGTGTGAATGAATTTCGAAATTGACACCAGTGTTAACATTCTTTCAGCTAAACATTCCCGCCATGCGCAGGACAAAGCAAAACTGCTGATTTCTTGTACTTGTGTAAGTGGAAGGACGCTCTGGTCGCATCTAAAGGCCTCATTTGATCTGTAAAAGTCTACAAGGTTTTTTTAATTCAGTTTTGTTTTTACATGGGAAGTGCTTCATCTTCAAAATCAGTTCTGTGTCCTTGTTTAAACCTTTTTTCCATCAATCTCGTTTCATTTCTTCTGATACATTTAACATCCTGGCATGCATTAATTTTGTTTTCTGCTTTTTAATATTCAATTTTCGCTACTGTATTTTAATCTCCTTTTTCTTTCTAACAGTAAGTATTCCATGCAAGGTTTTCTTCGTCTTTTTGTTCCATTTCCAAAGGGAGCGCAGCTGGATCTGTTAACTGAACGTACCCCCAACTCTCCCTCTGCCACCCTCCCTTTCCTTTTGGATTGGTGTTCATTTTTATATTACTTCGGAATGTCCTTGGTTTCAGAATGCCCCTGGTTTTAGAATATCCTTGGTTTTTAAAAGAAAATCTGTTGGCCTTTTATCCCTCGAACATTTTCTTATATATAAGATCGTGTTAGGATTGTCCCCTTGCAGACGTGTCATAAGCTGTTTATTTCTTGAGGAAACTTTATGTCACAGAAATCGTAATTAAACGTGACTACCATGGGCACCATAAAGCGCGAGATGACACAAGGAGACAGCTAAAACCTGTTCCTAATCATTAAGAGAAAGCCCATCCCAAGGACGTTGCTGGAGGACAGTGATGCAGATTGGCACAGACGACCTCTTGCAATATGACAGGTGTCGTTCTTCATGCGCCATGTTTCTACTCATATTTCTGCTCGCCCGTCTTCTTTCTAACAGCACATTTTCACAAAACACCATAAATTCAGAGATGAAAATAGCAGAACGCTAACACTTGTAGTCTAAATTAGGAAGACACCACATTCCAAGGCCGTTGCTTGAGAAAGGTTTGCGGAACGAGTTTCCTAGCAAAAGGATTTACATTCTAGGAACTATATATAGTGGTGTCATACATTTGATTAATGGAGTCTGCGTTGAGAGGGGATGTCCACAATTTCTGTCATAACACTCTGTTGCGGCACTGGAGACAAGTAATGTTCATGCCTGATAAGATGAAGACAAGCCAGCGCGCGTAGGAAGACTTCCACAGTGGACGGACCCCCCCCCCCCCCCGCCGCCCCCTTTAACCACACTATCCCCTTTTACCCCCCCCCCCCCCCATTTAAAGACTTTACTTCCACAGGTTTTCAGTAACTTGACCTACATTTTAAGACTGCCGGCTTTTTAAGACAAGTTTTTCTCAGTTTCATGAGTTCTTTCACGGAGAGTTCCACTGTATATAAATATCTAAGAAACAATGTTCTATGACAGATCATATGCGTCGTAACAAATGTCAACACACATCTCAGCAAATAACACTTACAACTCCGTTTAGTATCGATCAGAAGACCGGCCTCCACGACGATGCCATTTTTTGTTTCAGCGTGTGGGCCAGACTCTGGCGGATGAAAGCAAAACACGACCGGGAGAAGACGTGTGTCTGCGTAATAAGAAAACCAGTATCCATTTCGTCTGGATGGAATCATATTATTATTTGAGTGTCTCCTAGTCAAAGCTACCATGCCCACTACTATAGTTGTGGTCGAGCAGTATCTTTATTGATTCAAAAAGAATACTACAGTATGAGTGTCGTAGGCTCGTATTCTAACACAAAGAAAACTGGACAATAATAACAAAGCATTCAATGCAATGGCTTAAGTAAGGCTGAGAGAGGGGGGGGGGGGAGGTGGGGGGGTGGGGGGTGGGGGGAAGGGGAGGACAGGCAGAGAGAAAAAGAGGACCCCATACACACTTTCTGTGTGCACATTTGCAATAGGCACAAAATGTTCAAAAGTATCAGCACTGAATTTTTGGTAAGAAATCTGGTTTCTTCGAAGTTACATACATTTTGTTATACACGGTGCTATTTCAAGTTAAAACGTATAATTTAAACTTGAATATGAAATGCGACATAAAGTATACGCAGCAAGTGGCAAGACGAAAATTGGACAAATTACAACGAAAGCCAATTTATGCCTTAAAAATGTTTCTAAATACCAGCACCGGCTTGTTTTGACAGTACGCACACACGTACGCACTCATAAACAAACGCACGTACGGACGCACATACACACACGCGCTTACGCACACACACACACACACACACACACACACACACACACACACACACAAACACACATAGTTGTTACGTACGGATGTCACAGTAATTCCTGTCACATCTATGTCAGGCGAGTATCACACTGAAAAGGAGACTGTATACTTGCTTTGTAGATTTGTGCAAACATGCCTTTATGCTAGCTTCTTCCACACTGTACGATGTGAAAATCGAATACAGCTTGGGTAGCCTAAAAGTAGTGTGTTTGTCACGAACATGTGTTGCTCACAACACAATGAGTCAGTGTGGGCTGCTCCATTGATCGAAGACGCCTGTTGGGGTTAAACAAACGGTGCAAGAAAATACTATTTTGTGCAACTATAACACGGGAATGAAAGAAGGAGAACAACTCCGGATGGAAAACTGGGGAAATGTGGAAGACCTGCGCCAAACTTGCCAGTTCATAACATCAGTAGGCCTCAGACTATGAGTGAACACAACCGTCGAACGCCGAAGAAGGAGAAGAATAACAATAAAAATGAAGGAACGGCAAAAACAGAGGTTAAGATAGAGAAGTGTGGAACATTCAAAAGCGTTGCGTTAGAGTAACTGAAAGCCCGTGATCAGTTAATGGCGCGTTTACATGCTTTCCCGAAAATGCTATATACAAATGTGTTTATTTTTTATTTTCAATTTTCGACATGCTTCACAATGATCTCGTGTACCACCAAAATGAGCTATCGAGTCCGTCCCCTCTTTTTTAATCAAGGTGTATAAAGAGACCACAAACACTTGCATTACATGCGGAAACGACCACTTTATGGTTCGGAAAAGTTCTAGGTACAAAAACAAAAAGAAATCGGGACGCATTTTTCATGAATATGCCAAGAAAATGTCATCAATTCTCCACGACAGAAGTGGAGTAAAACAAATCTGCTCTGAGTCCTATTCTCATCTTATTCCATTCCGAAAACGCCGACTCAAAGGATACTAAAAAAGGAGATAAGAAAAAGCGCCCATACCACAAAAAAGAGAAGACACAAGGCCAAGGCAAAAGTCCTGAAAAAAGTTAAAGATAGCCCTTTGAACTTTTAATGGCGTTATTCTACCTCTGTCAAACAGTATCTCCAAAGTTCACGCATCACAAAATGAATATAAAACCCCACTCCGCTGATAGAATGTTCCTCACATGAAAGCCAGGCTCGTCGAGTATATCCTCAAAGACTGTCGATTATATCCCCAAAGACTATCACAACTAAGGTCTTTGCCTTCCTCTGGGAAAATAAATATGGTTGGCCACCATCGACTGAAAGTTTTCTGAACGCCTCCAAACCGCATTTCTTTGACAGCTGGGCAAGTACACAAAGCGAAAACCGCCATTCCTGTTAATTAATGAGCATAATCGGTTACACCGTAACATATAGGTGAGAGGTTTGAAGCTGGAAGGTTCGGGGTTTCATTCCCCGTCAGTGTGGCTGATGGGGTCTATGTCGACCAAAAGAGTGGGATTCTCTGTAGGTCGAGTTCCTGTAGGTGGATTCCCTGTATACCTAAGACTTTAAAATTGGCAATCTAGTATACAGGGAATCCCACAGGGTGCAGTTTTTCAATAAAACTTGCAAACCATACTCGAATTTCTAAGAAATATCAAAAAAAGATCGAAAAACATCAAATTCTAACGATGTCGCTAAGCATCACGTGACTTTCATTGATATTAGCAAAACGCTACAGGAACTAAACCCTGTGGTATTCCCTGTATACAAGATTGCCAATTTTAAAGTCTTAGGTATACAGAGAATCCACCTACAGGAACTCGACCTACAGTGAATCCCATTCTTTTGGTCGACATAGACCCCAACAGCGTCAGTGTGGTCTAAAGAGGTCACCCACTCGAACTTCGGGACGTCTTTGTGGGCACAGATCTTGAATCTGCGACCGCACATAATTCAGTCAAACCTCTTTACGGAGACCACCCACGGGACCGACCAAAAGTGGTCGTTATAGACAAGTGGTCGCTACGGAATATTGAATTATATAGAGGGAAAATACTTAACGAGCATCCTTCGGAGTGGCCACAGTGTGCAGATGGTCGCTTTCGAGAGGTGGTCGCAAGGACAGGTTTGCCTGTGTATGTAAATTTGCCTTGCGAGTTCTTTCTCTTGACATTGTTTTGTGACGAACAGATAAGGATGGCGTTATGCTGTCTTGTAGAGTGGCTAAGCATAATTTGGGATGGTTTTTTTTCCAACAGGGTCAACAACCTTACAAGAAAAGAAAACAACCAACCAACCATTGATGTTTCTACATCAAATCAACACTTTCTGAATCCATGTGCACCAAAGGAAGTTTGATATCAAGTTTGCAACACAACACGCACACAAATCAAACAGTTGGAAGAAAAATCAATTCGGCGAAGAAAGCCTACAAATATCCCCACCAGGCTTCCGAGACAGACATCCGTACGGGGTGACCCAGACCAAAATAACAACAGGTTCGTTGTCTCGGAGAAGCGAGACTTGGTTTAACCGCGCACTTTTGATTGTCATGATATTACTTTTAAATGTTTAATGTCAACAGTCTTGAAGAAGAAATACTTGTCTTGAGCGCACTTTTTGTTGTCATAATATTAGTTTCCAGTGTTTTCTATGAACCATATCTCAGAAAAGAGAGACTCAACGGCACACACTTGATCGGTATACTATTACCGTTCGATGTATTTGTTAAAGGCACAGCAAGCCTCCCGTAAACCATCACAGATACTGTCAGGCTTTTACACACAGTACAAACACCCTTTCATTTAAACACTCACCGTTTGAGCACATCCTAGGTGCCCTCCGTAAAGAGCGAGCAATTTTCAAAGAATTTATTTTTGCGTGGTTTATCTTACCCCTGAGCCATCGTGAACCCGTGTGATCCAGTGTCTCTTTTTCACAATGTAATCGTCAGTTAGTAATTTGAATGCGACTCGATGTGAGCTTATCTGCAATAGCACGTTATTATGTACCTCTGACTATGCACGAAACAAACGGCTGTGGTTCACAAGAACTCTGGCGATGGCTTTTGACTGTTTAGAGGAACTGGCGATAGGCATAAACCGTCGTCTGCTACGAGAACCACGACCTTGCGTGACCCTGCTTCCGGGCGTTTCTTTTTTCAAACTTTCAAAACTTCGAATTGTACTGATCTTGTCTTGATGAAAAAAGAATTCTTGTATGATTTAAGAATGTTTGTGTAACAAGCTGTCAATTTATTATTTAGATTTTAAAAGTTAGGTCTATTTTAAAAGTTAGGTCTTGCGCAAAAACGCACCACGGTCCGATTGTCTGAGAGACAATCCGCAAAATTAATTCTTTAAACATTTCTCGCTCTTTACGTAGGGCACCTAGGATGTTCCCGTTTGGTGAGCGTTCAAATGGAAGGGTGTTTGTACTGTGTGTAAAAGCCTGACAGTATCTGTGATGGTTTACGGGAGGCGTACTGTGCCTTTAACAGTCCCTAAAGAAAAACACCTCTCATAATACATTTGATCTGGAAAATATAACAGGTCAATTTGCTGTTGTTGTCGCTGTGGTTGTTAACGATTTCAACAAAGAAAGGCACCTTTTAATCGCACACTTCTAATCGCACACTTCTATTCTCAGACTTCTAATCGCACACTCCTAATCGCCAAAAAACGAAACGCTCCTTCTTTTAACAACACACTTTTGAACAGAAAAACATGTTTTTGTTTGACGTTGTAGTCTTTATATCAACCATTTTAGAAAAGACAGAGATAATGTCAAAACTTCCGATGAGTTCTGAACAGAAAATTAATTCTTGACATAAAAAGTCTTGTGATCGTCTTTTAAACTCTTGTAAGAAACACTTCTTTTTCCAAACCGTTCCGTACATCCAGAGAGAGAGAGAGAGAGAGACAGAGACACAGACAGACAGACAGACAGAGACAGAGAAAGGGAAGGAGGGGGGTGGGGGGGGGGGTGGGGGTGGGGGGGGGGGGGGCAGAGACAGAGCACGCGCGGAAGGTAAAGAAAGAACCAAGCAGAAAAAGCAGGCAGAAGAAAAACAACGTATACACAGAAAGTGCACTCGCAAACATTCTTGCGACAGAACAAGACCATAACAAAGGTAGGGGAAAGAACTGCTTCAACGCACCAAGCGCCCTCTCGGAACAAACGGCAGTTTAAACGAAGAATGGCGTCGGAAAAGGGAACCAATCATGTCAGCTTCTGATGTAAATCAACGCCATTACCTCCGCGACTTAAGAGCTCATCATTTTCCTTGCACAGAATTAAGTGCTAGCTGCCCAAGACAATATATTGATAGATTTGAGGGCAAAGAAGAACACTTTACTTAGGAGCCCTATTGTTTTAAACTTCGACGATAATTTTCTGGGCAATTGCCTTAGACAGCGGGTAAGTAAACACTAACCACAGAAATCGACAGCTTACACGCCACATACATTTCAGGGCCGGACCAAATGAGTTGTAAGGGGGAGGGGGTTCCTCCTTTTTTGGGGGGGCAAATCAGCGAAGTGGCGAAGCCACAAGCGCGCGCCTGCAAAGCAGGCGCGCGAACTAGGGGGGTCCGGGGGCATGCTCCCCCGGAAAATTTTTGAAAAACTGTGCAATCTGGTGCATTCTGGGCCTTGTTTTGAGGGTTAAGAGCAGCATTGTGGGGGGGGGGGGGGGGGGGTACCTTTTTCTCATCGGATTTCACATTGAATAAAAATTGTTAGAGACAAACACAAAATTTATTTAAAAAAAAACAAACAAAAAAACACTCAAAGCAAGGTACATGCTTTTTCCAGGGGGGGGGGGGGGGTTCTGGAACCCCCCCTGGGTCCGGCCCTGCATTTTTCCTCTGTTGGCGTACTCGCACAAAAGGGAAGCCATTCATCAGACAGAAGAATTAGTTTATTAGTCAAAAACGTTTGGGAAGATTGACACAATCATTGGGAGTGTCCAGTAAGTATGTTGTATGCATTGTTTTCCTTTACTATTTGTGCTTCCCAGAGGAGGGTAAAACGTTCAGACAAAAGAATTGTTTTCGGAGCCCGTAATGTTTTTGAAAATGGACATGATGATTACGACAGCTCACGAACAGCGCTGCATCCATTTCTTTTCTCTCTTACTGCTATGCTTCCCGAAGGAGGATGAGCAATTTAGGCAGAGGAATTGGTTTTGGAGCCCGTACATTTTTTGAAAATGGACACGGTGATTACACAGCTCACTAAAAAAACAGTATACAATGCTCAAAGTTCGAGTACGCCAAGCTCAAGTGCACTCGCCCAATACGGTCTGCGTGATATTCCCTTCAACTATGTACGTTTGAGCTGATTACATCTTATTCTGAGAGCAGGCAAGTTGTGTCTTCATTCCGAAAGTCACAGTTAAACACTGCCGCATTCTGATCCATTCTGAATTAGCAAAGCCGCAGATGACACGTAGGCCACTGACTGCCCATACACACGCAGAAAAGTGCTTGTATTCCAACTGAACCAGATGTATTCCTACGGAAGAAGAGACTGACACTAAAATCAATAAGCTAAGTCTTTACTTCAAGTACGCACGTCTTAACCGTCAATCAGTCTCAATGCTCCCCCCTAAGCCATGCTAAGACCACGTCTTTATTCCATGTATGTCAAACGAAGACACCCTTCATCCCAAGCTGACTTCTTTATCCCCAGTATCTGCAGTGGACTAGTCTTCGCCGTTGCGATCTTTAATCGCGAAAGCGTTCAATATCCTCGCAAAAGCCAGCTCTTTATCCCCAGTCTTCATGAACAAAGTTAAACGTATCCTCTTCAAAGCCCCGATTTCCTAACTAAGTCTGAAAAAGATACGCTCTAGCACTGTATTGTGTCTTAGCCCCAACGCTGCTTTGTGTCTGCTCTTTCCTTGCCTCTCTCAGTCTGATCTTTATCATAAAATGTGCAAATGTCTTAACTGTATTGCTGCGCCGTGTCTGCTCTTTCCTGGTCCGATTTTCATAATAAATGTGCAAATGTCTTACTTATAACGCTGTATCATGTCTGTTATATCCTGGTCTCTCCAAGCCTTAGGCCTAACTTTATCATAAATGTGCAAATGTCTTAGCTATACTGCTGCACCGTGTCTGCTTTTTCCTTGTAGCTCAGTCCGATTTTCATAATAAATGTGCAAATGTCTTACCTATAACGCTGTATCATGTCTGTTATATCATGGTCTCTCCAAGCCTTAACTTTATCATAAATGTGCAAATGTCTTAGCTATACTGCTGCACCGTGTCTACTTTTTCCTTGTATCTCAGTCCGATTTTCATAATAAATGTGCAAATGTCTTACCTATAACGCTGTATCATGTCTGTTATATCCTGGTCTCTCCAAGCCTTAACTTAATCATACATGTGCAAATGTCTTAGCTATACTGCTGCACCGTGTCTGCTCTTTCCTTGTATCTCAGTCCGATTTTCATAATAAATGTGCAAATGTCTTACCTATAACGCTGTATCATGTCTGTTATATCCTGGTCTTTTTAAGCCTTATCTTTATCATAGATCTGCAAATGTCTTATCTATATCACTGTATCGTGTCTGGTCTTTCCTGGTATCTCAGTCCGATTTTCATAATAAATGTGCAAATGTCTTACCTATAACGTTGTATCATGTCTGCTATATCCTGGTCTCTCTATATAAGCCTTTATGAATCTCCAACAGTCTTAGCTATATCGCTGTATAGTGTCTACTCTGGTCTCTCCAAGCGCGACCTTTATCCTAAGTGTGATTTAGTCTGAGATATATAGATGTTTCGTGTCTGCTCATCCGGAACTCTCCCTATAGCCGGATCTTTGTCCTAAGTGTGAAACATTCTTAGCTCTTTTCTGATCTTTCCAAGCCCGATCTTTATTCTAAGTGTGCAAATGTCTTAGCTATATCGCTGTATCGTGTCTGCTCTTGCCGGGCCTCCCTCAAGCCCAGCCTCAAGACTGACGACTCAAGACTTAACTCTTTATCCTGTTCCAAAGTGTGTGCAAATGTCGTCTCTTCATGTGCTCTATCGTGTCTGCTCTTTCAAGCCCTGCCTCAAAACTGACGACCCAAGACTCAACTCGTAATCCTGTGTGCAAATGTCTTCGCTCATTTACTGTATCGTGTCTACTGTTTCCAGCTTGTCCCGACGATGTCCAGATTGGCGATCCTTGTCCCGACGATGGCCCAAGATTGGCGTGACGTCGCCCCCCGTGTCTGACACGCTATCCAGTCGTTTGGTGGAAAGCACGCCTGATGGATCATTATCATTAGCAACGTCTACTGACTGCGATGCACCCACGACCCTACGTGATACATTAGCAACCAATTTCATGAGAAAGGTGACCGTCTTTGGATAGTGGGAGGTTAGGGCGGGGTGGGGAGAGGCGGGGGGGGGGGGGGGGGGGGGGGGCGGGGTAGGGATACAATGAAGGGGAAGTTGGAGGAGGGAGGGTCTGTCGAACAAAAAATCCCAAACAGAGAGAAATCTTACAGTCCAAATGCCGTAAATGTTTCGTTTTGTCAATAATTAAGGGCTCCGTACAACGTAGGCAATATTAAATATCCTTTAATAGAACTTACTGTAGTTGAAATCTGTGTTGCAGTCGTACAAAAAACATTACACACATACGGCAAGGCATGCATGTCAATTTATACACTGAATACACAAATTTAAAACAGGAACGGGAAAGGAGTTGGGTCCGCCGAGAAAAAAACGGACAAACCGGATGAGTCTTGACAATTCCAAAAGTGTTCATCTCTCCCTCTCTCTTTGTCTATCTCTTTTACATATATAACGGCTAATACTTGTATACAGACTGACATTCTTGAGTACATATTCACATGATTTTATTTTCACTGTTAATTTTGTTTATTTCAGAAGTCCCTCGGGGCTGGTTCGAAAAATACCCTGGCTTGTATGCTCATGCCACAACCCCTGTAAAATAAAAGATAAGTTTATCTCCCCCACCCCCTCTCTCTACCCCTCTCTCTATCTCCTTTATTTGCCAGGACTTTCCCGACGGACAAAAAGTATATATTGCGTATAGACCTAACACATTTTTAGACCACAAATAATAAGTGTTGACCTTAACAGGGTCAAGAAGCCGCCCTTGGTAATATGGGGGTGGGACACGGAGACAGACAGACAGACAGACAGAGGGAGGGAGATTTTTTTTAAATGAATAAATTATAATTTATTTTTATTTTTTTAAAGTAAATAAATAAGTTTTAGAAAGAATTAATTAAAAAAAATTAAATGAATAAATTAATAAATAATTTTTTAAAAAATTGACCGAGCTCTTTACACGTGGTGACATGGTAGACATGGTAGACAAACAAACACCTGAAACCCGGACAAACAGGCAGAGCAAATCCAGTAAGCACCCTTTACAAGGCGGCTTAATAATCCAACGAATGTTCGCATGCTGTCAGTGATAGAACGAGACCCGAAGGGAAGTAACTCATTACCGCCTCTTTCCAAAGTAAATGACACTTTTGCGTCACTTAACCTTCACAGTACCAATGATATTACTCATGAACCGCCCATACTTTCTAAAGAAATATTCAACATAAAAAGTATCCTTCTACACAACCTATGCCATCCAAATAAAAATAAACAAAGAAAAATGCCTTCTTTAATTCAAAAGTGGGTCGTCCACAACCCACAACATATAGACTGTGTAGTTCAAATGACGGTCACTATTATTTTCTTTGTTTATTTACGGAATAATTCTTCAAAAATCGGTCGTTATAAAGGATCTATGGTGTTTGAGATTTACATGAAGTCTCGATCAAAAATCCATGTCCCACCCCATATTACCAAGGGCGGGTTTCTTGACCCCGTTACGGTCAAGACTTGTTTTTGTCCGGAGTTCTATCCAACGCATGCTGTCGGTGATAGAACGAGACTCGAAGGGAAGTAACTCGGAGTTCTGGGTGCGGGAATTCCCGCAAACGTATGAGTCTGTTAGTGGGGTTTCGTCCCCTGGCTCGGTTTGTAAAAGCGTTAAAAGCTAATATCTTCCGTTTGACTACCGTTAGGAATGTAATAATGCATACACCCGTCTAACCCTATTCCTAACAATTTCACGAAATTTGAGATTAATTGACCCAGAGATACAAGTCTTACCCGACAAACACCGACCGACCGCCCGCCCGCCTCAAACAAACAAACAAACAAACAAACAGACAGAGCAAATCCAGTAAGCCCCATTATACTAATGGCGGCTTAATGACAGGTGTGTTTAAAATTATGCAGTCGCCCGAAATGAAGACAAACACTGGAGAGAGAGAGAGAGAGAGAGAGAGAGAGAGAGAGAGAGAGAGAGAGAGAGAGAGAGAGAGAGAGAGAGAGAGAGAGACACACACACACACACACACACACACACACATAGACACACACACAAACACAAACACAAACACACACACACACAGTCAGAGCTGTCAGCTCAGGCCATGACGACAAGAGGACCAACAAAACGATGACGGCAAAGGAGCCACCAAAGGTCAATACCCTGCAGACTGTCAGAAATCAAAAGCTCATTTGAGCGCGAGACGATTTGGGAAGCACAAAGACTGTTATTTCCTATGCTTAGCCAAAGCAGCCGCTGTGTCAGGCGTACTCCCAGGCAGCTATCAACAATAAGTGGACTCAAGTAGCTTGGCCATCGTAAAACATAAAAACATAACTAACAAACAAACTAGGAGAGAGAGAGAGAGAGAGAGAGAGAGAGAGAGAGAGAGAGAGAGAGAGAGAGAGAGAGAGAGAGAGAGAGAGAGAGAGAGAGAGAGAGAGAGAGAGAGAGAGAGAGAGAGAGAGAACAAAACAAACTGTAACTGATCTCGTGAGAACGGTAAAAAAAACGAGACATGTCACCTCTCCGACTGCATTCCAATAGATGACCGCTCCTGCGGCCATCAAAAATGACCCTGATACTCGCCAAGGGACAGCATTCAGAACCAAAGTTGTTGTCAAGGGAGGGAAGCGAAGCAAGGCGGACGACTCTCGTCTGGCTGAAGACAAAATGCTTATCCCTCGTGGGAGGGTTCTTATTCATTTCACGCCAGAACGGTGCGCATCTACGCGGCCGTATGATACGAAGCGACAGCAACAGGCACAAACTCTACAAAAAATACAGACTTCTCACTTACTCGATGCTTCATGACTTTCGAAGGGTTAACAAAAACTTCAGTTGGCGATTTAAAACAAAATCATAGAAAAATGTAAATCCATTGATCTTTTCTGTCTCAATGCATTGGTATTTCTTATAATTATTGGTCGACATTATAAGAAAAGGTAAAGCGAAAACATCTGCATTTCGAGGACAATAATTTTGTTAACACTTTACTTTTTTAGATTTAGGGCAGAATTATCTGTTACATGTGTTTTTAAAACTTTGATGTCTGCCCGGAAATCATTAATTTGAGTTTTCTTTTGTAGTTATTTTTCTGTTAAAACTTAACGGGCTTCTTCTTGTTTTAGTTTCTTCTTTCTATGTTATTTCCCATTGCATTTAATTTGTGTGTTTTTTCGTTTTCGCCGAGATATAACCTGAAAATGTGTATGTGGGCGTGCGCGCCTGTGTGCGTGCCCACGCGCGTGCGCCTGTGCGTGTTCTTTGAGAGAGGGGGACAATTTTTGTGCCGCGGTTTGTGTCTGCGATGTGTCAATGGATGTTGCGCACTAGCAGAGTCATTTGAAGAGATCATTAGAATAACGAGTTGCATTGAGACACAGGCCGAAATAACTGCATCGTATTTACAATAATAACAGACTCAAAGAAATGTTTTAAAAAAGGATTGATATTTTCAAATCTCAAATGCACAATATTTCTTTTGAGACACGGACAAAAGGAAATAATTCAACAAAAAACTTCGATATCTCAATATCTCTCTTGCGCTGCACATTTTTTTTCTTTTGGACAAAATACATTGTTTTTCTTGTAAACTTTGAAAAGACAAGACAGGCAAATTAATTTTCCACGTTCAACATGTCGCAAACGGATGCAAAAACTGTTGTGATGCCTATCCCTCAGGGACAAAGGTTGTACGTTTCAATGTGTGGCTGCACAAAGGTCCCCAACAAGCAGACAAAAGGTTAATTTGGGTCAGCAGGTTGAAATGTTTCCTGGACGGCATTTCCCCGCAGAATTCTTGCAATACGTTCGCATGACAGCTTAGTCTGGCGTTTGGCATATATATATATATATATATGCACAAGTGCTGGGGATTTTTCTGACGTAATCCCGCATTGCGTGCAGACAGAAGATGAACGGTGCATGCAGAAACACACAAATAACAAAACAGGTGAGGCATAGGCTAGTGGGACAAATAAATCAAACGAGAGAGAGAGAGAGAGAGAGAGAGAGAGAGAGAGAGAGAGAGAGAGAGAGAGAGAGAGAGAGAGAGAGAGAGAGAGAGAGAGAGAGAGAGAGAGAGAGAGAGAGAGAGAGAGAGAGAGAGAGAGAGAAAGAGAGAAAGAGAGAGGTTTATTGACGTAAGGTCCCGTTTTGCTCGTGCCAGGAGGGGCTGGGGGGGGGGGGGGGGGGGCATACACACACGCACACACCCATTTGCTCATTTGAGCTCACAGAAATAAGAGAGAGAGAGAGAGAGAGAGAGAGAGAGAGAGAGAGAGAGAGAGAGAGAGAGAGAGAGAGAGAGGCAGACAGACAGAAAGACTGACAGACAGACTGACAGACAGACAGACAGAGACAAACAGAGACAGACATATAGCGACAGAGACAGTCTATCTGCAAATGACCGAGCTGATAAAATAGAAATCAGCCAGTAACAAGAAATTCCTCCGAGGTAGAAAAAACTGCCCCGTTGGTCAAAGGGAAATAACCATTCTCACTGCCACCAACTGAGAAGGTTATTTCCCTTTGACCATTAATATGTCCCTCTATAAGTCCTTGTAGAATCTTAATCCACCAATAACTCCCTAACCGTGTGTTTGACTGGTCCCAATTTTTGTACGGACCGTCTCAGGAATGTATAGTACCTGTTCACCAAGTTTGGTGATGATCGGTCCGTTCATTCTTGAGATCTATATGCGAACACAAACACACAAACACACAAACAAACAAACAAACAAACAAACACATCGACCGAATCATATACACACCCCTATACCGGGGGTGTAATAAATGAATGTTCACGAAGATCCATATGAATTATTCCTTAGAACATCTTTTCTTCAATCATCAATTCATTTTTATTTCCACCGATACCACCTCCCATTTCCTCAATAACAAGTAAAATAAAGTAAAATAAAACGAAAAGCAATAAAACAAAAAGGAAAAGAAAAAAAGACCACATGCACAAAACGTTGGATAACCTGTTACTCTGCTAATTTGATCCGAGACATAGTAGCGCGAGTTCTAGGTGTGTGTGTGAGGGGGGTGGGGGGGGGGGGGTTGTCGGGCGAAGCAATATGCTTAAGGTTTAGGCGCGGATTAGATGTTAGACAGTTAAGCCCAGCACTAAAGAAATTCAAATTTGTACAACTTACAGCATTTCTTTTACGGAGGACCAGGCTAAGCACCGAGCACACTTTGGAAGTTTGCCCGTTTGCCAAGGAAGGGCGCCTCGCTCAAAGACGATCAGGAAATCGTTGGAAGCGCCTCTCAAGACACAAAGAGAGAAACGTACCGAAAAAGGAAATGGAACACTTTGAAAACAAATCCATTTTCTCGCAACATGTCTTTGGAGGAAAACTCTCCCGAGCTCTTAAACTCACACTAGGGTGTCGCAGACTCCCCCCGCCAGGCTAAGTTTCCCGCCATTGAAAAGCGCTAGACCAATCTGTTGCCCCTTCTTCTCTTCCCGCCCTTCCCCACAGTGCACTGCGGCCTGGTCCTTCGTCACATCCGGTATTCTCTCCACCAATGAGGGGCAAAGCGGAGCTGGACATCGTCAAATAGCGATCCAATGGGCCCTGTGTGGGCCTGGGGCTAAGAATAGCTCCCTGTACCCACAATGATACAACCTCTTAGATTGACGGCCGCCGGGCTGCTCGGCCGCTTTCACAGGTATAGGGGTACGCTAATGCCAAAAATGAAAAGTACGAAACCAGAGTGATCTTAGTTATCATTACTGATGACTGCAACATGTATCGCTCTTTTGATAATTGCTTTCAAAGAGAATGATTAGTTAGGCTTTTTGAAACTAGGATGCCTTCAGAAATAAAGACACGACATTTTTAATTTTACAAAGAACATGGTGATCTCTCGGGCCAAAATCCTAAATTGTTATTTATTCACTTGCGAGATCGCAGTGATTCAGCAAAACACCCCACAGTCATCACCAGTAATCACAAAGGTCAGCGAACGAGAAGAAGAAGAAGGTTCTTCGCGGTAATCAAGACCTCATCTTCCCAGCAGCATACGAGCATGAAATGTCACATCAAGCTCTTAAAGCTCACAAAACAGTGTTCCCGCTATTGTAGAACACGAGACCAATCTGAGTTCCCCTTTCTCTTCAATGGTGGATCATCAGTACCCCCTCCCCTGTCAGAATCCGCGGTAGTAAGAAAGATCTGTATATGTTTTATTTCTGGCATCAAATAGGCCGCCATACATTATGACGGCCGCCTGTACATATGCCGTGGCAGAGGAGTAACGGCCCGCGGGGAAAAAACAAACTTCCCAAGGGACACCGATGATTGGAATCTCTTCTGCTTAGCTGCCTCTTCTGATTTTCATCTTGCTTGCCGAGTTGGACAGCTAGGGCTGAAGGGTTTTGTCACAATGGTGGTATGACCGTAATGAATTAGGGGAAACTGTGTTGGACAAGATGGCAAATCTGGTCCAGACACGCGAGTAAGAAATGGATATATTTTTCCTATGCTCAGGAAATTGCGACTGAAAGGGGGTTGAAAGGGCTTGTGTGAACCAAATTATTTCAACCCATATTGCTCCTGACAGCTGTCTTGTACGGGCCGCTCCACCAAATGCATACATACCGACATATGATTTACAGCAGACACGTGTAATAACGCTGGTTTGTACTTTGGAGTTAAGTTTACTGCGCGACCAAAGTTTTCGAACAGTACCAAATTCATCGATTTCGAATGTTACAAGATCCAAGACTGCGTACGAGACAATCCAAAGCTGCGGAAAATAAAAGATTCAAGACTGCGAACACCACATACTGCAAACAATGCCAAGATCCAAGACTGCGAACAATAAAAGACCCAAGAATGCAAATTATATAACATCCACGACTGCGAACAATAAAAGACCCACGACTGAAAATGATACAACATCCACGACTGCGAACAATAAAAGACCCAAGACTGCAAATAATATAACATCCACGACTGCGAACAATAAAAGACCCAAGATAGTCTGAGAATTTTGAAATTAAAGGTTAAACAAATACAATCAAATTAAAACTTCACGGTTTTAGAATTACAAGGTAGTAATAAAGTTAGAGCAAACAAATCCGCCGTTGTACATGTGTCGGAAGAACGTTAAATCTTCGCTTGAAATGAGCTGCGCCGCATAATTGACTCAAATCGCCTTCCATACCGGAAGTTGACATAACCTTGAAAAAATGTCTGCAGCAGACGACACCGCCGAATTAAGACACTCAAGTATCGAAAAAATCCAAATGTAATAAAATTTCAACTTTTATTTTCAACAACAAATAAAAAAGTATTGTTAAATTTAATTCACTTGATAAAGGGTATTTCAAAAGAATTTTAAACAGGTGTTGACAGGGGAAAAAAAACCACACAGCACAAAACAAGAAAAAAAAATGATTTAGACAGCAGATTGTAGTTTTTTTTAATTTTATTTTTTATCCACACTAAATGTTACGCCATATACAACGAGAATGATTATTTTGGAGATTTGATTTCCACATTGTAAAACAAGTTATTTGATATTTTATTTTTACAGCGGAGCGGGTTTGTGTGTATGTATTGATGGAATAACATGCATTCCTCTCTTTATTGTTCTTGTATTTTTGTATTTATTAATTTTTAAAAAAATTTTTCTTTTCATGTACCCCCATGGAGTTCCCTGAAAATAAAATTTGACTTGACTTGACTTGACTTGATTGCCAGCCGGCAGGAAAAAACTCAGAGGTACGCGAGCAATTTGCGTTGGAACCTTGAATATTAATGATTATTGCTAAATGTAGAGATTCAACAAGTAGATGACACAACTGATTTAGCTGTTTTTATCGCGTACGCGTGGTTGGTGGGTAGGGCCTTCGAAGTTTACCCGCCACGATAATTCGAACACTTGCACTGAGTGTACTTGAAATGTTTGTGCCTAGCGCTGTAGATTTGTTCATGTTTCATCTTTGTTTAGTCTTCTCTCTTACATTTATTGCGTTGTGATACTGAAGCAAACACAACTAAGGGGTGAAGTAGGGTTTTACTCTCCGCCGTGTACGAAAAGTATGGCAAGCCGACTTATGACTAGAATATGACTAAAAATGTTTCTGTTTGATGTTCAAATTTGTGTTTTTTTAGAAGCGCCTGTGAACATATGCGCTCATGCGTGCGTGCGCATACGTGCGAGTGTATGCATGCGTGTGTGTACATTTAATTGCATGCCAGCGTGCATTTGCGTACTTACATGCGGACTGCGTATGCGTACGTGCGTATAAATATACGCGTGCATGCTTATAGTAGCGGGTGTGTGTAAAAGCTACTTCTACTTCAAAACTAATGCTTTGGGGGTGAAACATATCACAAAAGTCAGTCTGTTTAATAGTGTGCATTAGATTTCTTTAGCTAAGCATTAATATGATACCTTTACAGAATGACGAGGGAAAATGCATCATCTGCCAAATCAAGTCCTGCAATGAACTAGTTAAACTTGCGGCAAAAGGTTGTGCCGGAATCAACACCGCAACTCAAGGAAGAGGTGAAGAAAACATGCATGCAGATGTTGGAGATTATGTTCACAAAGACTGTCGTCGCGAGTACACTGATCCGAACAGAATTGAAACTTGCTTAAAGAAGACATCCGAGAAGGAAACTCCGACCAACTAGATCCCACTGTCTCTTCTTTGGAAAAGGTGATTATTTCTCGAAGAAGAAAAAATCTGTTGGAGTGAATCTTGTGAAAGTAAGTACAAAGAACAAATTTCAAGACGCAGTGATGCAGCCTGAGTTGCAAAACAAGAGATGACAGTTGGTGAAGACAAGTGCAGAAAAAGCTAGATTTCTTGCAAGACTGCTTTGCGAAATCATGTTGCAGACACGGCATACAGATACAGATTCCTGGGATTTTCGTTCATCCACACGAGCCTGCAAAGAAGAAATTGCGTGTAGGCCGACCGGAAGACAAGGCACGCGTGTCTGCCTTTGAGGAGGTAGTCAAATACTGTCAAGACAGGGTGTATGAACAACTTACCATTCGTGAACGGGTGCAGGGGATGAAAAACATAATGCAAACCGATTCAGAGGAGGGAGAGAAGCATAGTCCCTACAATATTCCATACATGAAAAACAAAATGAACATTTCGGCGATAGTATCATCGTTATTGCCGGGGCAGATGGAAAACCTGACGTACTGACTCTGAAGAGGACAGCTTTAAGAATCAATGACTTTCACAAGGAGCAGCAACTGTAAAAATCTTACGATGAATCTCTTCTTGTCATTATAAGCTGCAGCTTCATTGATCCGCCGCGAAGTGATGTAAATTACTTGTGATAAAAGCACGTACCCTTTTCCTGCTGGGGCGACTGCAGCTTCACAGGCTGAATTTCCCAGATTCTGTCAGGTAAAGACCCGACCTTGAAAGCAGCTTCTATTGGGCAGAGCATCATACACGCAAGGAGACAGACTACACGCATCGCACCTTTGCAGTTGGCATTAGGTGTGCAGATGCAGAAATCTTTTGGTTCACGATACCTCATTGACACCTTACATAAACTGGGGTTTTGCTCATCCTACTCAGAGGTGCACAGATTCCAACGAAATGCTGCAGTTTCCGAAGGTGTTCAACTTCGGAACAATGTCCCCAGTCAGACTCTGCAATTTGTTGCAGACAATGTTGATCATAACTGTGCCACTTTAGATTGCTGGAATACATTTCATGGCATGTGTATTATCGCCGTTATGACGCCAGGGTCAAAGAGGCCAAGAAAAATTCCACGAAAAAAGGTTGACCTTAATGACATCACCAACATTGGCCAGATTAGTATCCATTTTTACAGGTACTGTCTCTCTCTCTCTCTCTCTCTCTCTCTCTCTCTCTCTCTCAGTCTGACTTGTCTGCCTGTCCAGGCTAGCTCTCTCTGTCTGTCTCTTTTTCCTCCCTGTTTTTGTTTATCTGTCTGTCTCTGTCTGTCTGTCTGTCTGTCTGTCTGTCTGTCTGTCTGTCTGTCTGTCTGTCTGTCTCTGTCTCTCTCTCTCTCTATTTCATATTGATTATTAGTTTTCTTTGACAAAATGTCAGCAACATGCTCTTTGTTTTACAGAGGAACACCATAGATTTTAAGTTTTGTCCCAAAGATCACTTTCCGGTATACTTGAGCAGCCGCGCACGCGCGCGCGTGTGTGTGTGTGTGTGACAATCCAAATAGGAATAAACGCGTTGTCTCTTCTTTGCAGAGTATGGTCGACCCACGCCGTCCGAATAAGGATAAACAGCGTAAAATTCCTTACGTCATTCCATTTGGGTCGTCCACGACCCACATCATCCAGACTGTGTAGTTCAAAAAACGTCATCGTTTATTTGTTTGTTTACAAAGATAATCTTTCAAAAGTTGGGCAACAGGAAAGTTGTATGGTGATTGGAGATTACATGAAGTCTCAATTCTTCGGGACAGATGAAAGGACTTGAAAAGACATTTTATTTTTTGTTTTTTGTTTTTGAAATTGCTGGAATATTTTTTCTTTCTTTGCATCATCAAACACGATTTAACTTTTGTGTGTGTGGTTTCTTTTGCAATAACAGTTTTAACATGCTTTTGAAGAATTGATGGGACCACTTTAAAATCTGTCCGTACGCATGATCTTTTCCCAGTCTGTGAATTTAGTGTGAGAACCCGTATTGTAAGTTCCTTGTCACTATGAGCATTAACAGCGTGGTTAATAACATTTTCAAAGAGCTCATGATCAGAGTGACCGTAGTAGCATCTGAAATCTATGTGTTTTACTGTAATAAAGCGGAAAGAACAAACCTGCGTTACTTGACTAAAATGCAAAAACCTCCAACTACTTTCACGTAAAACTAGCTAAAAAATACATGAAAATGGAGGTTAGAGAAAAGTTTTAATGCCTGGGGCACGTAACAGGGGAAGACTGGGGCCCGTAACTGTTAGAAAATGGAAATAGCTTCAGAGATAAAGTCGATTTTGTGGGGCTCTGGGGCGTACACGATCCATGACGCCCGGTGAAGGTTAATTCTTCGGGACAGATGAAAGGACTTGAAAAGACAAGTTAGAATATTAATGTTTAATATCTAGATAATGTTGGTCTTGTCTTTTACTGATACATGGTCGTGACATATAATGATGCGTTGAAGCATTTTTTTTTTAACAAGTTGCCTGTTGTTCAGTCAAAATAGTGGGTGGAACTGAGGGATACCGTCGTTTGGCAATTTATGGGGGTAGGGAGATAGGTAAGGATCGTATGCACACACAATGTCACGTTTTAAGCTGCGCAGTGCTCCATATTTATCATGAATGACTGGGCCACGTATTCAATTTAATACATTCTGCTACTATGTTATTCTTGGAAGGTACACCAATTTGTGTACAAGCGTCTTGCCAAAAATTACTTGAAAAAAGGATCCATTTATGCAAATAATACTACCTATTGACTCCGGATTTGTTATTTATGATTTGATTATGGTGAATAACAGTCAAAGGGATGTCTAGTATGTAGTGCAATTATTTATTTTGGGTTCCGACTTTCCAACTGGCTCCCAGAGAATGCTCAGTCTTTATTCCACTTTTCTGAAAGGTTGCACGCTTTGACCCCCCCAAAAAAACACTGTTCCACCCGGCGGATTTTAGCGGATTTTGGATATGTTATGCACACACATTCACTTAGTACAGATCAGCTGAGATCAAATTTGATTTTAATAGTTTAAGGTTGAGGCCTTTTTTGGAGAATTTGATTGGACTAAGACTGCAAATGATACAACACGACTACGAACAATACAAGATCCATAATTGCAAATGATACAACATCCACGACTGCGAACAATACAAGATCCAAAGACTGCAAATGATACAAGATCCAAGACTCCGAACAATACAAGATCCAAGACTGCAAATGATACAACATCCACGACTGCGAACAATACAACATCCAAGACTGCAAATGATACAACAACCACGACTGCGAACAATACAAGATCCAAGACTGCAAATGATACAACATCCACGACTGCGAACAATACAACATCTACGACTGCGAACAATATAAGATCCAAGACTGCAAATGATACAATATCCAGGACTGCAAATGATACAGCATCCAAGACTGCAAATGATACAATATCCAAGACTGCAAATGATACAACATCCACGACTGCGAACAATACAAGATCCAAGACTGCAAATGATACAACATCCACGACTGCGAACAATGAAAGACCCACGACTGCAAATGATACAACATCCACGACTACGAACAATGAAAGACCCAAAACTGCAAATTATACAACATCCACGACTGCGAACAATAAAAGATCCAAACCTGCAAATGATACAACATCTACGACTCCGAACAATACAAGATCCAAGACTGCAAATGATACAACATCTACGACTCCGAACAATACAAGATCCAAGACTGCAAATGATACAACATCCAAGACTGCGAACAATACAAGATCCAGACTGCAAATGATACAACATCCACGACTGCGAACAGTTACAAGATTCATGCAGGTCTGCGAACAATATGAGATCCAATACTGACCCCTCAACCTCCTGAAGCTGCCAACAGACGCATTCCAGAAATAACGCTGGGGTTTCATGGGCTGTGGAAGAGTTGTGTTCCTAGAAGTTGAGGCAAGCTTTTCTATATATATAGCTCGATGGAAATGACCAGTACAGAAACAGTGAATAATGAGCTCCGATTTACATGGGTTTTTTTTTAAGAAAAAAAGTCCAATTATGCACTGTCTGCGCTATCGTGCTTGTTATTTTCTTAAAGAAAATGCAGATCGGAGGCGATTATTAACGGTGACGCCAACGCCACTGAGCTCCATAGTTATGGCTAAACTTGCCTCACCTTCAACGAATACAACTCTTTCACAACCCTTAATAATCCTCACCGAGTTTTGTTTTTTTACGAAGATCGTATATTGGACTCACCCTAGTTACGTTAAAAGATAATATCGTTAAAGCTGTCGTACCAAACAATATTACATGCAGATTTTATAATCTGTGTGAAAATCATAATCGTCACTATATTGGCATTGGCATTGCGCAACGTTTTAAGGATACAGTGACACTTAATGTTAGCACACAAACATGTCAATCAAGAGATTAATCCCCGTCTCCTGCTCTACTAAAGGCGTCACACTGCAAGATCTTATCTTTTAATGGATTGTCTTTTGACAAGTGTGTCACTGGGAAAGAGATGATTGCCCAAGGCGTTTAATGGGCCGAAAACGTGGTGAGATAAACTGCACTTAAGGCCAAAAAGAAAAATATGTCTGTTTCCGGTAACATCGCCGAAAAAATTAAGGTTGGTCGGTCGTTTTTTTTATTTTAACTTTTTTTAATTTTTACCTTTTTCTTACGTTTTGTTAACGTCTTTTTACTTTTTTTTAAACGCTTCCTTAGTTTACTTACAATTATTTAGCACATGTTTTTGACCTAGATATATTGAAACTAAATAAAGTATACTTGACTTCATATTTTATTTTATTTTATTTTATTTATTTTGTTTTGTTTTGAGAAAAGCGAAAAAACCCTTTAGGGTCGGCGCTTAAAAATAGGGTCAGTCGGGTTACCGGAAACAGACATATTTTTCTTTTTGGCCTAACACAAAGCAGAAATAGCACACACACACACACACACACACACAGGGAGAGTCACAATCAGACACACGCGAGCACGCATTCAAGACAGCCAAACAGAAACGACAGTAAGGAGATAAGACAAACTGAAGCGCACAGTACGGAGACAAAATTAGAACACAAAATACACATATACTCAGCAAAACAAATACGAGGCCAAAAATCTCGAAGACACAAAAATAGATCACACATCACAGCAAACACACGCACAGACTCGGCAGAAATGACAGTCAAGAGAGACACAGTAGAAGCATGCGGTACGGAGATTCACAAACAGACATGGCAAAACCGACAGAGTATAGACACACACACACACACACGCAGACGCACACACACACACACGCACACCAACCTCCCACCTCCTCTTCAAAGACACAAAAGTCAAACACACACACAACAGCATATCATAGACACAGACGCAGCATAAACAAGAGTCAGGAGACGGAGCGGCAGACAGAAGTGCGGGGCACGGAGACAAAGGCAAGAGTGGAGAGACAGGGGAAGAGACATGGAGACGTGACTTGGACACGTTCCAGCGCCCAATGCATCCCAGAAACAAGTGTGTACAAGAATGACTGCTTAAAGCTGTGGTCTATTTATGACTTTCCGGGGCTACGAGGTTGAAAAATAGGGAAACAATCATGTACAGAATTCTGTACAGCAAACGCTACCCGAAACCCCACCTATACGGCGTGTATGACCTTGAGAGCTTCAGTCAACGCTTGAATTTTGCAGGGATAACATCCGGTTTGCTGGTCATATTTTATCTGATCATATTTTATCTTCAAGAGAGATCAAGGAGAAAAAATAAACGCCCCGGCGAAGAATCGAAATCTTGACCTCGAGACTTCGTGTCACATGTCCAAACCACTAGGCTACTGCGCCAAATGAGAAAAAGAAGGAAAAACATTGATATGAATTAATGTTATGTTATTCTTGGTTTAAACAGAACTTTATTCAATTTTAATCATGACAAGAACAATGCATGGATGATTACATACTCAAGCATATAATGCTTATTTTAAGCAATCATAATAATTACAAAACAAGGGTTATGTTATTCTTGAAGCAGCATGATTTATACCTCTATCCGCCCATTGTTCAGAAGTGAATACATGTATAACTATTTCTTAGATGTCTGTTTTCAACTGCACAGAGCTTTGGAGATTACTGTTTGCAATTACTGTTCTTGTCATTTTTCTTGCATGTTGTAAATAGAGATATCGCAGCTATTTGCATGGCGCGAATGTCGTGTAGCATGACGGTGTAAACATGTACTGCGATTCCGTGAAACATGTTTGCAAATAAAGGCAAATTTTAATGGCAATTTTTACGTTTTTGCAACGCATACATGGTAATTCAAGCGTAGAATGATATAAAATTATCATTTTTTTTTAAATCTTTGACAACACTGGTGAAGTGGCCTAGCGGTTAAGACATCGGCCCCGACATTTCGAGGCCCCGAGGCCTTGAGTTCGAATCCCTGCCAAGTCGTTTATTTTTTCTGCTCGATCCTTCTTGACAAATATGCTCAGCTCTGAGAGAGCAAACCGGATGTTACCACTGCAAAATCCAAGCGTTGACTGAAGCTCTCAAGGTCATACACGCCGTATAGGTGGGGTTTCAGGTAGTGTTTGCTGTACAGAATTCTGTACATGATTTTATCCCTATTTTTCAACCTCGTAGCCCCGGAAAGTCATAAATAGACCACAGCTTTAAGGGGAATATCACCTTACTACTTGGCAACGACAGTCACGGTTTTAAAATGCTTCGTGCACCTTTGTTAAAAAGTGTCGTTTGGCGACACATTTTCGTTATTATTTTAGGTTCCCTTCTGTTTCTAAGAATCTAAAGCTGCTTTTGATACCGTAATCATTGTGTGCAATTCGATGAAACACCTGAGATCGAGAACGAATCATGAATGAAGTGATGTTTTTACTCAATGAGATGAATAATTTGAGTAATTAACTGCTGCCAGTTTGATTTTCTTGAATTTCAAAAGTTTCTTGCATATAGTCCAAGTTTCTACATGGATGAACCTTTCGAGTCTAGTCTAGTTCTTATCAACAGATCCTGATTGTGGTCGCCACTTCCGCTGCAGTTTGTTCGCAAAATTTTGTCGTCCACTTGTAAACATTCAAACCTAAACACTCGATAGCAGCTACATATTTAGGTAAAGCAGTTGTTGCCATACCATCCGATCCGACCTTTTCACACTAGTCAGATCATGTACAAAAATAAGTAGAATTAATTACTTGATTCATTGAACCTACCCCATTTTTGATTGAATTCCACATTAGCATAATACCTTAAGCAACAACATAGTATGTAAGGCGCTTATAAGAGGATTTGTATTATATAACACTCTTATCTTTATCATTTTCATTATGATTACTATGATTTGGTATAGCATTAAAGGAACGTTAGTTTCCCAGCAACAACAAATACCCTAATACATATATATTTTTTTATATCATGATCACAATCAAGAAAATTAGGTCTGAAATAAAATCAAACAAGTATTTTTTCTTCTTCTTCTGTGTCAAGAACATGTTGCTCTCGTGGTCATCTTCTGATTAGAGTAAAAAAAAACTAGAAAGGTAGGTTGATGGAACGTTTGTTATTGACAAGACAATACATTCACTTATATTCAATAGTGAATGTATTGTTTTGTCAATAACAAACGTTCCAACAACCTATCTTTCTTGTTTTTTGATTCTGAAGTTTGGAACGTTGGCAGTCTCTTTGTTTTTGGATTTATCTTATGATTAGAGTGTTCCGTGCTACGCCGTTTTTACCATGCCACGTGGGCAGAGAAGCAACACAAAACAGCAAGCATCGTTTTTCAAACATTTAAGCGCCCTCAAGCATTCTGCCCTTACCATACCGGTTCCCACGGATCGAAGACCGCCACGCTGAAAATACCTCACTTTCCCAAGGACAGGGCAAGGGAGGCACAAAGGGGACTGTTGAACGCTACGGGGCGATGACAATACGAGTCTGCTGTCATGCCAGCCCCGTCAGTGCAAGGGTCCTGTTTTGGGTTTGTTTTTCTTCATTAATAGGGCGTAAAAGGTTGCTGCGTGCTAGAAATTATGTGTTTATTATGGGTGTGATTGCTGTAGTTTGTAATTTCAAATTATGAAATGCAATAAGATAAAGAATGACATGAACCGGTGGACGTACATGAGCTGGTCTATAAGTTGCTATAATAAAATACCGAACGCCTTGTTGTGGTCCGTTTGTTTGTTTGTTTTTTGTCCCCATACTAGCTATGAACGATGTCTCGTGGCATTATGACAACATGCACATGCAACTACATAATGACAAAGTTGTAATTATTGGTGATGACCCCAAAGCTACACCGAATATGTATCAGAGTAACCTGAGCTGATCCCACGAGACTGACCACGTGACGTAGACGCTGATGCCCAATGTAATCCTATCTCTCCCTACAATGGAACGCTTACATCAGTCGACACACACGGTGATACGATGGAATCGAAACTATTGAGAGCAGTCTCGTACGCGTTGACTGGGACTCAGTCTATGACGTAAAGGAGAAACAGACAGACAGACAGACAGATGGACGGACGGATGGACGGACGGACGGACGGACGGACGGACGGACGAACGGACGGACACACAGGCGCGGCAGACAGACACATGAAGACTGTTTACATCAGTTCCCACATAACAGTAGTACGATGGAAGCGAGGAGGCAGCAGAAATCGACCCTACTGAGGGAACGGTTTCGTGGGTATAGGAGCATCGGGATATATGTAAAGACTTAATATTGCAACAAAGTTGGACACACGGAAACTTCATCCCCCATCAAAATGTCACAGTAGGACTACCGAGGCTCCTGGTTTCAGAAGCAGATTGACATAAGAGAATCTTAAAATGCAGACAACAATCCATGCACAGAAGACACCCATCTAGTCCAGACACTTGCAGCAAACGATTGATGACCGGGGACTGGCACACTACTACTACTACTAGCTACTACTACTAGTACTACTAGCTACTACTACTAGTACTATTACTGAGACTTGGGGTTAATAAGACAACAGACCCCATAAGAAGCAGATTAATGTAAGAAAGTCCTAAAATGCAGACAACAATCCATGCACAGAAGACAACCATCTAGTCCAGACACTTGCAGCAAACGATTGATGACCGGGGACTGGCACACTACTACTACTACTACTGAGACTTGTGGTTTAGAAGCAGATTAAGAAGGCCCTAACCTTGAGACAACAGACCACACAAGACACCCAACCAGACGCGCAGCAAACGATTGAGTGCCGAAGGTTGACTCCCTACTACAGCCTCTACTGACCGAGTTACCGAGACATTTGTGCAAAGCACACGCCCTCACTAAGCCTCACAACAGTCGGGACACATATCGATGTTCTCAACACAAAGAAGCGACGGAAATCGAAGTCAGACAGGACATTGGTAGACACGACCTTGGCAGACTGTGTGTTCAATCTCTCTCTCCCCCCCCCCCCCCCCCTAGATTCGATTCCTACCAGAAATGTGCATTTTGATGACAGAAAAGCACAGAAGTGCTACATATATTTATGTAGTTAGAAATAACGATGGCACACACAATATCCAATGCTGAAACCAGTTTTGTCGCGGACACAGGTAGACACCAGAGTACCGCGGCCTTGGCAGACCAGGAATTCGATTTCCCTCCAGAGAGGTGCATTGTGATGACAGAAATTAAGGCACAGTCGTACTGCAGATGTGTAGTTAGACATGGCGATGGTCCGCTCCAAGTCCAGCGAATTCCCCATACCTGGTACATTCCGATGTTGTTTCTTGCATCTAACACACCACGAAGTTCATCAGGGACATGATCGAATGATTATTTTAAATTAATAATTTAAAAAAACCCACCTAGTCTGAAACAGAACGTTTCCATGGAAGGTTGCATTTTTTGACACAAACAACACCAAAGCATAAGATGAGAGTCATCATGCGTGTGCACGACTGCATGCGTCAACATTCTGTTAATACGATCGTCGGTCAAATATAGCGTTCGTAAACTTACACTCGCACTTAAAACTAGCACAGAGAAAATGCAGTATCGGCAAAATCCAGCTGAGACGACAGAAACCACTCATTGCTTTGAGAGAGCTTTGAGAGAGCTTTGAGAGAGAGAGAGAGAGAGAGAGAGAGAGAGAGAGAGAGAGAGAGAGAGAGAGAGAGAGAGAGAGAGCAGCCACACACACATACGTCACCTAATCAAACTCTCCAGGCGGCAGAAGTCCCTGATTATGCAAATACACTCAACAGCGCAAAAATTCAATTACGCAACTGAGACAACTCAGACACACTGGAGCGCTCTCCAAACGTCTAGTGCCCGCCAAGGCGAACTTTCCCGTGAATGAAGACTTCGGCTACTGAGCAATGGAATTTATTCTGCACGGATGTACTCCAAGAGTCTGCGGGATTCTTGGCCACCTCCAGGAGCAGGGTTTTAAGCATCGTCCTAAATGTCACCACAAACAAAGCTCTGCAGGTTTCCCTTATCGGGGAGCAGGAGAGAAGAGAAATAAAAACGGGTGTCTGCAGTGGCTGTAGAGTGCTTCAAGCGATACTATTTTAGCCGGGAGGGACTGGTAGAATCACAACTCTACACTCATCAACGGGAGGTAGAGAGAGAGAGAGAGAGAGAGAGAGAGAGAGAGAGAGAGAGAGAGAGAGAGAGAGAGAGAGAGAGAGAGAGAGAGAATAGCCGTGAAAATGTGTGGACCTGTTTGTACAGTCACTGAAGTAGGCCCGTAATGGATTTACTGTCTTTGGTCTCCAAAATGGATGCCATTCCAGCTCCCCAGAGATATTTCGACCATCGAACCTCACCCCCTGCCAGAATAGATTGTCCTCAACCGACGGACACCGAGTTTGAGCTGTCCTGCCGCCGACGAGGACCAAAACTCTGTACTACCGGAGAGTAACTGTGTTGATTTAGAATAGAGTGCACGTCCCTTCCTCCTTCCCTCCCCAAAGACACTCTCTGCCGCCCACCCCACCTCACCAAACCCGTGTACTTTGTCTACTGGTGCCTGTTGGTCTTTGCTGATTCTGCATCTATACTTGTACTAAGCACTGTCTCATCCGTCGCTGGCTGTTTATGCTGAGATTAGCGCGAAGAGGAAAAACAATGGTCACTTCAAGACTCGTACTTGTACAGCTATACTAAAGTTGGCCCAAACAATTATTGCGACGAATTTCGCACCTACATTAAAGCATTAAATTCCCATGTCATTTCTTTTAAACTTTTCCTGCAAGTTAAGGCCGTTGGGCACTTGACTTTCTGGATCATCTTTCGGATTACAGATTTCTTTTACAGGGATCACGTGACCTCCGCTCATATAAGGGTACCCTCAAAATCGACCAGACAAAAACGGAAGGGACCAATTAAAAAACGACGAAAAATCACAATAGGCAAAACTTTGCAACTTTCACATACGAGCAGAAAGTTACATAAATTATCTACCTAGAATAATTATGTTGTTTTGTTTAGCTGGCTTGCGTGTTTTATGTACTATGCTAATCCCTATTCACTGCTGCAGCTGATGCAAGTTACTATCCTGTTTTGGGGGCATTTTCGGCGAAGTGTGTGATCTTCACGAAGGTACTTTCAGAACCCCATATAGTTTCTAAGCTTTAAAGCAACAAAAAGGGTTGCACATGGGGACCCATGGACATGGTCGATGAGGCAATTTCTTTACACACCACCCATAATTTCTTTAAAACATCAGAAAGAGATTCCAAACGAGACTCACGGTCAAAAGTTGCTTTAAAGAATGAAGTAGATGGGGGAGGTTGAGGATTTTTGTTTGTTTGCTTAACGCCCAGCCGACCACGAAGGGTCATATCAGGGCGGTGCTGCTTTGACATATAACGTGCGCCACACACAAGACAGAAGTCGCAGCACAGGCTTCATGTCTCACCCAGTCACATTATTCTGACACCGGACCAACCAGTCCTAGCACTAACCCCATAATGCCAGACGCCAGGCGGAGCAGCCACTAGATTGCCAATTTTAAAGTCTTAGGTATGACCCGGCCGGGGTTCGAACCCACGACCTCCCGATCACGGGGCTGACGCCTTACCACTAGGCCAACCGTGCCAGTCAGGTTGAGGATGGGCTGCACGCGTGGTATATATATATCTATCTATATCTATATACGGCTTGTCTGTGTCTGTCTGTCTGTCTGTCTGTCTGTCGGTCACTTCGCGATGCACGGCCAAAGTTCTCGATGGATCTGCTTCAAATTTGGTGGGCATATTCAGGTAGACCCAAAACACAATCTGGTCGATGAAAATTTTCAACACGTGCTCTCAGCGCGCAGCGCTGAACCGATTTTGGTTTTTCTGTACATCAATTCCCAGTAACTCTTCCTTATCTTCTCCAGTGTTTTGCGCGTTTATCTCCCTTCCTTCGTACGGTGCGCCGGCAACTCTTCCTTATCTTCTCCAGTGTTTTGCGCGTTAAGCGGGTATTCATCTAGTATATATATATATACATATAGATCTGCCAGTCACAGACACACCCACACACAGCTCTGCTGCAGTAGATATATCCCCCCACCTACGGGGGAATGACCCTTAACTTGGCTCAAGGCAGGGATAGAGAGAGGACACAAAATAGATCGGCATAGTCACAGACTCGTAGGCCGCCCCAAAGCCTGAACAGGATTTGCTCGTGGCCACTCATAATGAGGAGACGCTTTGAAAAGTCCAGTGGACAACTATCGGTGAGAACCAGGGGGATGGGGGTTGGGAGGAGAGTTCGTGTGCAGGTAGGAGTGCAAATTGAGATGGCAATTAAGCTTGTCTGTGAGTGTCAAAGGGGAGAGGGGGGGGCGCATATGTGTGTGTGTGTGTATGTGTAAGAGAGAGAGAGAGAGAGAGAGAGAGAGAGAGAGAGAGAGAGAGAGAGAGAGAGAGAGAGAGAGCGGGACAGAAAGAAAGAGATGAGGGAGACAGACAGACACACAGACAGACAGACACACAGACAGACTGCCGAACAGAGGCAGCGAATGACAAAGCGACATAGGCAGACAGGGAATGAAAAATATAAAGACATACAGAAATACAGAATGACAAAGCGTCATGAACATGCAGACAGCAACTGAGAAAGATACAGATAGAGACATACAAGATGACAAAGCGACATATATTAATACATGGAGAATGATAAGAATGAGTAGTCTGCCAGGCCATCAGTCCGGTCTACACAGGCACAGAAAAATAAATAACCCCCCCCCCCACTGCCACACAGCGAGAGCGTAGACAGAAAGAGTCTGCAGACAAACAGAACCAGGTAGTCAGTTATACAGAAAGATGATGACAGACATGGACACAAGATGACAAAGCGACACAGCCAACATGCATACAGAGGAGGAAAAAGCCCCCCCCCCCCCCTCCCAAAGCGATCAAAAAGACAGGAAGAAACAGACACAGAATATCCAGACAAATGTGACCCTCCACCACGAAATGAGTCGCATGTCACCTCGCGCGGTTCTGGGTAAGGCTTAATGTAAGTCCTGGGAGTGTCTGGTAACAGTGTGAGGGTCACCTTAGTCACAGGCTTATAACTCAAACAGTTTTCGCTCTTTTCTAAAACGGGTTTCACCACAGGATAGAGCATAAAAAACTCTTTAGGAAAATGTAGAAATATGAAAATCATGCAAAGGTGACATGTGACTCATCCCGTGGTGGAGGGTCACAAATCAAAGCAGGTAGACAAAGGCAGAACAAGATCAAGACAGACAGACAAACAATATGACAACGCTACGCAGACAGACAGAAAATGTCAAAGCGACACAGACAGAGTTTACAAAGCGACACAGACAGAGCTTACAAAGCGACACAGACAGAGTTTACAAAGCGACACAGACAGAGTTTACAAAGCGACACAGACAGAGTTTACAAAGCGACACAGACAGAGAGACAGGATTACAAAACAAACATAAAGCGGTTGACAAAGCGACACAAAAATAGAGACAGAGGATGGCAAAGCGACACAGACAAACACAGACTGACAATGCAACAGAGACAGAAAGACAATGGCAAAGAGACACAAACAGAGGATGAAAAAGCGACACAGACAGACAGAGGATGAAAAAGCGACACAGACAGACAGAGGATGATAAAGATCGGTAGTCCCACCAGTCAGTCGGGTAATATCTATAATCACCACGCGCCCCGTAGCGTCGCCTGGGGACCTGTGTTATGATTATTCATTTTCCTTCCCACTGAGCCGTCCTGTCTTGCGCTACCCCTGATGGGCACATCTCTCTTATTATCCAATGAAGTCCGATGCCCCCCCCCCCCCCCCGATCCCTCCCTTTCAACTCCGAATCTCCTGGCCCATCCCCTCATCCACGCCCTCGCCTCCCCCCACTAGCTCTTCGCCAACCCCTGTTCTCCACCACTTCTCTTCTCTAATGCCCCCACCCCCTCTTCTCATTCCAGTCATAACCGTCTGGCACTAACTGCCATCAGCGAAGAGCATTATTTCAGTATTGGCTGAAAAAGTGACAACCTCTCCTTCGATGATGTTTCAAAATGACAAGAGCCCCAGCTGCAGCTTTTAGATTTCCTTGTGACACGAATAAGCTACTCGCTTCAGATACACTGTACCGTGTTGATTTTGATTATATATATAGGGGTACGCGGGGTACCATCCTTCTGAAGTGTGCGCTCATTTGCACCCTGTACCACCACATGTGTCGAGGCGTTTAATTACGTGTGATAAGGCTATAATTTCCCTTCAACATGACTGTGTCCATGCGTTTACATGCGATAAGGCTATAATTTCCCTTCAACATGTAACCAGGCGTTTACATGTGATAAGGCTATCCTTTCTCTTTAAACATGAGACCAGGCGTTTACATGTGATAAGGCTATCCTTTCCTTTAAACATGTGTCCAGGCGTTTACATGCGATAAGGCTATAATTTCCCTTCAACATGTGTCCATGCGTTTACATGCGATAAGGCTATAATTTCCCTTCAACATGTGACCAGGCGTTTACATGTGTTAAGGCTATCCTTTCCATTAAGCCTATACCCACAATCTACAGCCCGGCTGGTTTTCTGTGCAGAGTGGGATTCCCAATGAATTAGTTTCGTAAAGGCTGTCCTTAAATTGAGCCCGAAGTCGACTTCGCGAAGAATTTTTATGGAAAATTCGGTGCCAAAGGTTCGTGCATCCAGCTTCGAGAAGTAGACTGCGAATTCGCCCACTTAAAAATTGAGGCTTAAACAACATCAGTGTCAACCTGTAAAGTTAAAGGCAACACTGCAACCCGTGTAAACAGTTGGGCTCACTGTCTCATATCTGGCCAGGCTTTCACATGGGATAAAAACATCCCTCATATACCAAACAGGGGCGGACGAGGGGGGGGGGGGGGCCACAGGGGGCACGTGCCCCCCCCCCCCCCGAAAAAAAATAAAAATTGGAATGCTGAATCTATGACCATTTCTAAGTTCAAATGGCACCAGATGGCACCATTTTGCCTCATTGGGCCAAAAAAATTTCCGGGGGGGGGGGGGGGGGGGGCATGCCCCCGGACCCCCCTAGCAAATTCGGGCGCTTCGCGCCCATCACATTCACTTTCGATTCAAAGTGCCCCCCCCCCCCCCACCCTTACAAAGCAACTGATCCGCCCCTGCCAAAAATGCCCTAAACGTGATCATTGGAAGGGCAAACGTTGTACGTCTGGTCGTGTGTGTGTATGTGGCAACAAAACCGAACGGGCCATTCTGGAAATTTCGCGATTCTTGTTTGATAAAATAATGTCGTAAAAACCACTTGTGCTTACACGAGAAGGTATCATTGATTTAAACATAAGTTGATTTTAACAAAGGTATCATTAACAGAGCTCTGTGCTTGTGCAATAAGGGGAAATGAACGCAAGCTGTCATCGTAGAATATTATAAAGGTGAACAAACCTATGTTTCCTTTTCTTATTCCATGTCCTCAAACTGACTCTCATGATATCTTCTCAGTTCCGTGTTCGCAAACTCAATGAGACGGAAATTGTTTATCTATCGATTTATCTATCTGTCTATACCTCTCTATCTGCCTACCTATTTACCTCACTACCTAGCTGTTTCTCTGTCTCTCTTTCTATCCGTTTGTCAGTCCGTCTGTCTGTGTACGCATCTGACATCACCCACACACACCATATTGTGTCGTGGGCGAAATCAGAAACATACTCTCTCCACAACGAGTAGGCCTACCCTCAAGAAAATAAGCGGCAAAATGCCAGACCCACGCAAGCGAAAGAAGAATACAATTAGCCTGACAAGAGGAGGAAAAGGCGACGAAAGGGAAGGGGGAACAGAACAAGAGGACCACGCTGTCGTCAGAAACAGACGACAGCGCAATCAATAAAATCCTTCCGTAATTCTTCTTGGTATAAATGCCTCAAACTGTCGAATTTCCTGCAACGACATAAAAGCTGTCTGTAAAAGTGAAAGCCAAACGATGAACAGAAAAATGTATTCAAAGGAAATGTTCACAAACATCAATGCAGTACTCGTTAAGGAAGAGTCAGTGATATGCGTTTGTCACTGCACTTGAAATTGTATGCATAATGTGCATATTGGATCTGTCGCAAACTGAAAAATTACGTGTGTGCGTGTGCGTGTGCGTGTGTGTGTGTGTGTGTGCAGCACGGCACATAATCAAGAAGTGAAATAAGATAATTACTTCACTGTAATTAAGCACAAACCATCCACTTCTTTGTTACATACCGAGAAAGAATGAAAGAAAGAAAGAAAGAGCAAAACTTAAAAGGAATTAAAAGGGGAATAAAAGAAACGAAAAGGGAAAAAAGGAGCACCAGACAGAAAGGGCAAAAAGCAGCGTGATTAAATAAATGAGCTCTTCGAAAACTTGTCGACAAGGCACGCTTCAAAACGAAAAGAGTCAAAACAATTTCAATAAAAACAGCATCTGTCCGTTGAAAACTAACTGCGCGAGTGAAATAAACAAAAATATCAACCAAATAATTATACAATACGACAACTGTGTCAGTGTGTGCTTGTGTGCTTGTGTGTGTGTGTGTGTGTGTGTGTGTGTGTGTGTGTGTGTGTGTTCTTAGCGGTGGTGTTGGTGGTATGGGGGGGGGGGGGGGTCCTTGGTGAATTTCCTCTAATAAATTCGGACTGCTATCCCTGGCGATAACTTGCAGGAACGGAGTCGCGCTACCCAGTCTTCGAATGTTTGTCTTGCATGCGTGTATGTGTGTTCTCCGAGCCCTGAGACGTTTGCTGTGACCTTGGAATCTGTATCGTGCGCATGCATGCACACGTTCGGACATCTCAACGTATATGCTTAAAAGTTGAATCTTAGAACGAAATCCCTTGCTGAACTCGGGTTCGAATCTCCGCGACACCGGTAGTGACAAACTGATTTCAAGCCAGCGTGCGTTCTAAGCTACTGAACCCTCACCCCTCCCCGCCCATCCCCCAGAAGGCCGGCTATGCTATAGAGGGACTGTAAGACAATTAGAGACAGTGGAATCGACTATTTTCTGTTCAGATCCGCACAAGTCCCTTGTCCACACCAATTGTCTGAGGGATGGCATTATGGCTAGGCCAGCCCAGACATTGTCATTGATTCCCACAGAGAGAGAAAGTGAGCGGACTAAGAAGAGAATAATACCCGAGTGATACCCTTCGATCTCCGCCCAATGGTTCATGCACTGTAGTGTACAGGAATTTGAATGAAAAATCTGAGAAAACCAGCTCTTAAAAGCGAGGCAGTCTTAAAATGGAGGTTTGTTTGCTTAACGCCCAGTCCACCACGAAGGGTGATATCAGGGCGGTGCTGCTTTGACATATAACGTGCGCCACACACAAGACAGAAGTCGCAACACAGGCTTCATGTCTCACCCAGTCACATTAATCTGACACCGGACCAACCAGTCTTAGCACTAACCCCATAATGCCAGACGCCAGGCGGAGCAGCCACTAGATTGCCAATTTTAAAGTCTTAGATATGACCCGGCCGGGGTTCGAACCCACGACCTCCCGCTCACTGGGCGGACGCCTTACCACTAGGCCACCGTGTTGCGGCTTAAAATGGAGGTAAATGAGTGTAACATTGTCGAAAAAAGGGGAAAAATACCGAAGTGAGACCGTCCGATCCTCGCCCGTGGGTTAATGCAGGTTCAATGCACTGGACTGGAAAATAATCTAAACTGGACGCCTACCACCCACACACAAAAGAACAACCATGGACAACAAGAAAGGCACAGGGGAATAAACCAAACAAACCGGAGAGAAAAGAAAAAAAAAGCGAGAAAAAGCTAAGTGTTCTAGCTAAGAGGTAAAGGTTCCCTCCATTGTTTGCACTGGGGTCCAGTGGAGAGAGTTTCCCTTGCTTATTGGCTTTCCCTTCATTTACTTACTGCTACTCTTTTCCAAACCATCCGCGCCTGTATCTTCGATTTTTCGATCATTATCCTTCGGCCCTCAAGTTTGTCTTCACCCCCCCCCCCCTTCCCCCACCCTCTCACTCTTGTCCACTCTCCTCTACGTCCCTCTCTGTTTAGAACCCCCCCCCCCCCCCCTCCTCTCCTCTCCTTTATCCCCTCTAGTCCTCTCTTCTCCGTCCTTCCCTCTTTAGCCACCCTCTCATTCTCTCCCCCTCCTTATCCCCGCTAGGACCCCTCCCCCCTCTCCTTCCTACCCTCCAAAAAAACTCGGCTCAAAATAGAAGGAGGAACAAGAGACGTTATTCTTGCGAGAGAGAGCTATTCGATTATTCCAGCATAAAAAAAATCATTGAAGTCACTCGACTTTGCACTGGCCTGGAAAAAGAAAACGGCACATGTTTTTCTGTCTTTTAAATTGTACAGTTTTATTGCCAATGGCAGTTGACAAGTAGGGTTGAGTTTTTAGCGTTTAATTTCCCGTGTGGGTGTGAGATAATTAGCAACGCAGATGATTTTGTGGAAAATTGTTCAAGTTGTTGCCACACTGGAAGCAACGTGCATGACGCGCTGCGCTTTTTAATCGGTATTTACATTTTAATCAGCAAAATATCAATTATGGCTGCCATTTGCATTTCATATTTTCCAAAATATCCACTTTCTCTAGCAGATAATCAAAACCAAACATCCGAACGGGCGTGGTGCAGTGGCGTGGTGGACAAGACATCGGCCTCCGAATCGGAAGGTCGTGAGTTCAAATCCCGGCCGCGGTGGGTTAAGGGTTGAGATTTGTCCGATCTCCCAGGTCACCTTATGTGCAGACCTGCTAGTGCCTTATCCCCCTTCGTGTGTACACGCAAGCACAAAGACCAAGTGAGCACGGAAAAGATCCTGTAAGCCATGTCAGAGTTCGGTGGGTTATAAAAACACGAAAATACCCAACATGCTTCCCCCAAAATCGGCGTGTGCTGCCTGAATGGCGGGGTAAATACGGTCATACACGTAAAAATCCACTCGTGCAAAAACATGAGTGAACGTGGGAGTTTCAGCCCATGAACGAAGAAGAAGAAGAAGAAGAAGAAGAAGAAGAAGAAGAACTTGAGAAGAAGAAGAAGAAACATGCGAACACGGGTACATAAGGATATAGACTAACTGTTGCGGTGATAACCTCCTCACTGCCAAGTTCCAATTAGTCTTATTATTTACTTAAATGGGAAAAAAAACTAATGACTTCATTCATTAGCGACTATCACGTGTTTGATTCCGTTCTACATAATGAGCCTATATCAAAGGAACGTGCAGAGTCGAAGGAACACAACGGAACCGGAAATCAACAGAATTGGTCAAAGAATCGGTCGTTTAACAAATTAACTGGTAGCACGCGTTGAGCGGTGTGCGAAAGAAAAACAACAGCAACCAAATAAAACACTATCTAAATAAGAAATGCGAGTTTTAATAAAAAAAATTTGGTGTGGTATGAAATCGCATTTTGCTCTATCACTCAGATTGTACGAAGAACTGTGTATACGTGAACAAACGATGCATTTCAAGACCTTCTGTGAGTAAAATTGTCTCTTTTCTCATTGCCATCGCAGCCCATATGGTTCACATGTTCTAGAACAGCATCAACTTACCTGGAGTCCAAATGCTAAGTAGACATTATGCGGAGGTCAACGAATATATATATAACGGTCTGTGGGACACCGTCAGTAGAACACACCCTCCTCTTTCCACCCAGATCAGTCTGACCTCTCATGTCAAGAGGCAATTCAAAGAAGAAGCACGTCCAGCAATTGCAGTCATCAAAAGAAGAAAGCATGGTCCATGTGGCAAAGTCAAATTAAAGAGCCATCTGACGGAGTGGGGACACCTTTCGGGGCAGACAATTACCTATCAATATTTCACAGTATCCGCCGTTCTCACACTCAGGTATGCACCCACTCCCTGTGACAACTTACACCTTACTTACCTGGGTAATCTCGTTGGCGCTTCGTTAGCATCAAAGATTGGAGTTTTTACCGCTATCAACTCCTTACCCCACGCTCACCTCCCCCCCCTACCCGCCCAACTCTCTGTCTGTCTCAGTATCGTGTCTGTCCGTGCTCCCCCCCCCCCCCCCACTATCTCTTTATGTCTGTTTCTTCTTTCCTCCTTCTCTCCGCTGCTTACACCTTTCTCCGTCCCTCCATCCACTCCCCCCCCCCCCCCCCCCACCGCTCTCTCACTCGCTCTCTCACACTTTCTCTCTCTCTCTCTCTCTCTCTCTCTCTCTCTCTCTCTCTCTCTCTCTCTCTCTCTCTCTCTCTCTCTCTATCCCTCGGTCTGTCCTAAACCCTTGCCCTCCTCAATCCGCCCTCTCCCTTTTACACCTCCCCCCTCTCTCTCTACTACCCACACCCTCCTCTCTCTCTCTCTTTCTCTCTTTCTCTTCTCTCTCTCTCTCTCTCTCTCTCTCTCTCTCTCTCTCTCACTCTGTATCTCTGTCCTGCTTAATCCCTCCTCCTTCTCCATTTCCACAACTCCACCCCGCATAGCCAACAAGGTTAAAGAGATTAAAAAACCAACAAACAACAACTTGCAAAACCCCTTCCTATCATGTGTATAAATCTTAGATGTAGGGGAAGGGCTCTTAATATGGACCGGCTCCTAATATGGACCACCTCCTGTTCTGACAAACTAACGGCGCTAGAGCGCTCAAAAAAGTTTTATTCGCTGTATTCACCCTCTCTGGATAACTTGCACATGTCAAAACAGTTTCAGAAACACAAATCTCAAAACCGTTAGGCTTTTTCTCTTTTTTTCACTTTTGGCAGCGTTCACTCTAAATTTGCCGCCTAAAACGGACTCGTTTCTGTCCACAGCCAAAGCTTTTATCACACAAAAATTGCTATTTATGACAGCTAAGACCTCATTTGTTACATTTTAGCAGTGTTGACCCCGAGTTTCTACTGCAAACAAAAAATAATAGCAAAATCTCAAAGTATGTGGGAGTCCCCCAATATGAACCACCTTCAACAAATCGAAGAAAATAAAAGCTAAAGGCTATTTTCATTAATTCATTAAGAAGCTTGCTGGAATAACCTATCACTAGCCCTCGAGATTTAAAAAAAATATAACAAAATGTCTTCTTTTCGTGGAAGTTGATAATTTCCCTTATTTTCACTCTGTTTTTGATAAGCTTTTTTATTTTCCCGGTGTGCTTCAAATCATGCTCTCATCAACCCAAAACAGATAAATCTAAAGCATATTTGAATTAGTCTGACTTGTATCATGTTATTTTGAAGTATAGGGGGCTTTTTACAGTGATTCGTGATTTTTTTTGTATTTAATTTTTGCTGAATGTCTATCAAAGCTATTTCACTCTAATTAGGCCTAACGGTTAACCTAAGAGAGAAGGACTACCAAACACAAAATGAAACTTCTTCGCAAGAAAACAAGCTAGTTATCAGCATAAAACAAAAAGTAGTCGGTCTATATTGGGAGCCCTTCCCCTATATTTGTTAGTCTTAGCGGTTGACTTTATTTACAATGTACGTAATAATAAACTCAAGAGGTGTGATCTTTGTTCTGAATCAAATTATTCTGACTTCGGTCTGATAAGAAAAGAAAACCCCAACATACTTCAGAAACAGCTGATTCTGAAAAACACACATATTTCTAAAACCGACTTTACGCCCACCATCAACACCTCTACAAGACCCTTCGGGCTAACAAAGAGATACAAATGAAAACCCATCTCTCTGCGGTCTTCTAAATAGAAAAAGGCTAACCACAATTAGCAAGTGTAAAAAAGTAAATCGAAGAGTTGACAAGGAGCCCTGTAATTACTAATTATTAGCTGACGGCACCGTCTGAACGCGCTCTCAGGGACACTGATTAATCGTATCACTACTTCTTGCACATGTGACGTCACCTGCTTGCCTTTCCAACGTCAGCAATGCGTCATTGAGAACGAAAACCAACCAGAAACAGTATAAATGTAATCACACAAATGGTTAAAGATCGTGTGAGTACCTATAGACTGCGACTGAAACTGAAAGACATAATAATGTGCCTGAATATTTAACACAGGATAATAAGAGCCAGAGTCACCGAGTGCCAAAACACACGAATCACCTTTGGACGCAAAAGCCATTAAAATAGGATGGAGTTTATAGAACTAATATCTTAGCCCTATGAAAACTGTTATAGTTACGCAAAGGAAACCAAGAACGTACAGCAGCCGCCAGACCATTCTGACCATCATCGCTCCACGCTATATCGCTTTAAGTCCCTCTGACCGGATGCTCTAGTCCTACGCGAATCTATCAAAACAAGAACTACAGAGTTATCTCCCATATGTTTTTCTCGAGCCGGCGCTGATCTAAATTTGAGATCAGTGTTCGCGAGAGGAAAATGATTGCAGATTGGCCGACTTCGACAGTGATCTCCGTTCTGTTCTTCACAGTTATGATAAAGACATCGTTCTAAGGTCAAAACAAGTCGAAATTTTGGGACTGTTGCCCGAAGGAGACCGTAATATATGGTTGTATCACTGTCAACTCGTTAAAGAAAAAATCGTCTGCTCTAGCGAGCCCCGGAACCAAACGGTTGATTATCACGTGACACTTTTGCCATATTTTAGAGTTGTTTGCACAGTAAATACATCCGCGAAAAATAGCTCGCTTGAAACTGTCTAATATAAAAATTCTTCTGTAATTTAAAAATTACAAAACACCATGAAAAATCATTATCGACGATCGCGAATCTGCTTATATCAATAACACATTACAAAAAGCTCTAAATATGTAAAAAAAAAAAATGGTTTCCTTGCCAGAAACTCAAGGCAACCTGTCAGGGAGAGAATGAGCCGAACTCATTTTGACCTGAGTTCAGGATGCCGCCAGACCCCATCACAAACACTGAACAGAACTCTACAAGGAACTTAGTCGATAAATATCGACAGGGGGCGGACAAATGGTTTACATGTGAAATGTGTGTATATGGGTGTGGTTCTGAAACAAACAAACCATGTGAACCCCCCCATCCCACCGCTCGCGGGCTGAACGACTGACGCGGTCTTTTCCAGAAGAACACCGCGTGTACATAATACACAATTCGATCGCGTAGCACTGCCAATGCACATTTTCGCAACGAAAACCGTGCTACTGTTTCTTGTGTGTTAAATCTGAAAGCAATATAAGTGAACGAACAATTGAAAACTGATATCACGTTACTAAACTCCCAAAAGTAATAAATTACTTCTGACTGCGGTACACAATACGGCAGTCACCTCTGCGAATGCTGTCGAAGAATCTAACCGAAAGTAAACATTCTGGGAATCTACGCGCATCGGCCTTGACGCAAGTTCAATACTGAGCCAGTGAGCGCGCCGCGGCGAAGTTGGCCGCTGTAAGTCTCGCAGCGCTGGCTGGCTGAGCGAGTTGCGTGTCCATCCATATTAGGTCCAAGCCGCACCGTAGATCAGATTAGTAGGTGCTTGATTTTGGTATTTTGATTTTACATAACATTAAACCTTTCTTGGGGTTCATGGTCATGGCAACAGCCATAATAATATTATATCATGTATAATATTACATTTCAGCATATTTGAATTACATGTCATCATACCAAACTGTCATACATTTTTATTCCTACATCATTCTGATTGATCACAACCAAACCTACTATTAGTGGACACATCCAAATGTAAGCGCCTGTTCTTGACAACTTTTAATCGATCTAAAAATAGCAACTTGCTGGGCCCTTTGCCGCCAACAGACACTGTTTGGCCTGTAGGTAAAATGTACAATGTATTTTCTGATTTGTGCACAAAAGCTTTTTTTCTTTTTTCTTTTTTTTAACATAACAATGTTTAATGTCACTGTATGTTTAAAAGACCATGGTCATATTTGTAAAAAAAATGTTAAATTAGAAAATAAATAACATTTTGGTTCATGATTTTTCCTACACCTGTGCTAAAAATAAGAAATAAAAATGTCGGGTATATAAGTCACTCAAATACAGCTAGGTATGAATGGCTCGGTTTGAGTTTGTTGCAGTTGACCCTGCACAATGCGACATATCATGTTTTTGTTGAACAATTTTGACGTCACCCCTCCCATAGGGTGACGTATTTCACAACTTCCTGTGTTACACAAACTCTGTGATGACCAACTTTCTACAGATGAACAATGTTGCCTTCACCCCTCCCATAGGGTGACGGATGTCACAACTTCCTGTGTACACAAACTGATGACGTATTTCACAACAAAATGGCGCTGCCCATGGTCAACCTCTAAACTATCCGTATAGAATGGGGGCGTCCTCGCCCCCATAACAATTCACAGGTGTCAGCGACGTCAGAAGTAACGTCGAGCTATAAATAGCTTGCAATCCTCAACGCCCGACAACAAGCCTGCTGTGAAGGGTGACGGTGGTTTTCCTGTCACACCAGTAACAAAGTAATTTGAGAGAGAAAAGAAAATAACCAACCAAACAACCTAAAAACAAGCAAACAAACAAACAAGTCGCGTAAGGCGAAAATACAACATTTAGTCAAGTAGCTGTCGAACTCACAGAATGAAACTGAACGCAATGCCATTTTTCAGCAAGACCGTATACTCGTAGCATCGTCAGTCGACCGCTCATGGCAAAGGCAGTGACAAGAAGAGCGGGGTAGTAGTTGCGCTAAGAAGGATAGCACGCTTTTCTGTACCTCTCTTTGTTTTAACTTTCTGAGCGTGTTTTTAGTCCAAACATATCTTATCTATATGTTTTTGGAATCAGGAACCGACAAAGAATAAGATGAAAGTATTTTTAAATTGATTTGGACAATTTGATTTTGATAATAATTTTTATATATTTAATTTTCAGAGCTTGTTTTTAATCCAAATATAACATATTTATATGTTTTTGGAATCAGAAAATGATGGAGAATAAGATGAACGTAAATTTGGATCGTTTTATAAATTTTTATTTTTTTTTACAATTTTCCGATTTTTAATGACCAAAGTCATTAATTAATTTTTAAGCCACCAAGCTGAAATGCAATACCGAAGTCCGGGCTTCGTCGAAGATTACTTGACCAAAATTTCAACCAATTTGGTTGAAAAATGAGGGCGTGACAGTGCCGCCTCAACTTTCACGAAAAGCCGGATATGACATCATCAAAGACATTTATCAAAAAAAATGAAAAAAACGTTCGGGGATATCAATCCCAGGAACTTTCATGTAAAATTTCATAAAGATCGGTCCATCGCTCTACACACACACACAGACAGACAGACAGACAGACAGACAGACAGACACACACACATACACCACGACCCTCGTCTCGATTCCCCCCTCTACGTTAAAATATTTAGTCAAAACTTGACTAAATATAACAAAAGCAACCCAGAATAACGCATTAAGGAGGGAAGGAGCTGATTTATGTTTTATCCCCAAAATAATTCTGTTGCACAAATGGAGGTATGCTGGTTCATCATAACTGTCCTTTCATAATTCGTTCGTTCGTTCGTTCTTGCTTGAAAATGTTTAATATATAAAGTTAAAAAAACAAAGGAATACTGTACTCACCAATACAAGAACGAGACAAGACGGTACGAATTTTCGCTTTTGGAAGCTTCATCAGGAAAAACAAGAACACAAAAGACAACAAAAAGCAGACGCAACACGGAACGAACAAGGTTTGAAAGAAAATGGAGGGGAAACCATATTGGTGAGTACAGTATTCCTTTGTTTGTTTTTTCTTAACTTTGTTCATCTTACCACAGTCACTTCGTTGTTTAGATTTTGTTTAATATATATGTAAAAAATAAGTTAGTTCAACAACAACAACAACAACAACAACAACAACAACAACAATGACGACGACGTTGCTGAAGACAAACTACATTCAAGTGCACACACACACACACACACACACACACATACACACACACACACACACAGACACACACACACACTGACACACACACACACACACACACACAGTCACAGACACAAACACACACACACACACAGACACACACACACACACAGACACACACGCTCAAAAACAGACCTCAATCTAACGCTTTCAAAGACTCAATTTTTGGAGCGCATAAGTAAATAACACGCAACCGCACTCCGTTTTTTGCCTGTCTAATGATGTGTTATTTTCACTCATCAAGCAATCATGCATCTGGTGCAACCTCTTCGCCCCTTTAATACGGCAGAGCAATTTCCACCACTTTGCTGTCATTTCAAGCCAAAATAGCCAGGCACATCAGACAATTTCGACGTGGCTTGTTGCATGACCGCTGAGCTTGTTAACAGCGGTCTCCGCAGGGTCCCCAGGCCTTTTGGTTCCTGCGTGGTCGCGAAAACTACAACAGTAGTTGTGCTGCAACTCTCAGAACGAACTGCCAATTTCCTTTTACACAGCTTATGCCGGTTCAATTCCTAACATATTGCTGTCTGCAGTTTTGGTGTGTGTGTGTGTGTGTGTGTGTGTGTGTGTGTGTGTGTGTGTGTGTGTGTTATTGTGTGCGTATGTGTGTTAGTGTGTGTGTGTGCGTGCGTGCGTACGTTATCTACCGTGCCGAAGGAATTGCGTGCCTACTGCATGCTGATCGGACCCAAACATGAATAGTAATTTTACAAAAATCCTATCTAGAATATCAACAGGTGACCATAGGTGTGCGAGCTATAGAACAAATCAAGTATATTCAAATATGTGTTTCCGTGCGAGCTGTAGAACAAATCAAGTATATTCATATGTATTTCCGTTTCCGCTCTGGAATAATCTGCACAGAATCAATCAAGAATCTTACACTTTTCACAGATTGTCGACTCATCCTACTCTATAAATGAAAATGTAACATTTCAAATCTACTTCAACCACGGTCTCAAGAGACCATATTGGGTAATAACGCTTGGTGGAAATAGCCAGTGGAATGACACTGTTGGCATCACATTGAACTTGAGTAATGAGCTCCGATCTCACAGCAAAGCATCAGCATAGTATCGACAGGTGCACAACTCATACTCTATCGTCTTCTTTATGGTGTACTACTTTCATAAAAACAACAGCAGCAACAACAACAAAATACCAGAAAGGAAATCGTCAACTGGTCACAACTCTTGGTTTTGATTGCATCCGATAGCTTTTGAGGTTAAAAAACTTATTGTTTCTGCTGGTAACATGATGTTACTTTTGCTTTTGATTGTATCGGTAACATGAGACAACTGTTATGCACAACTTGTGTCCATAATTACTATCCTGCATCAATTAATTACCCTAGATAAAACAAATTAAATTTTAAGACAGTGATACAATTTATACACTAATCCCGCTCGGCATATATTTATTCTTGATTCTATGTTTAATATGCTGCTTTTCTGAAAACAATATTGAATGTATTTATTATTTTTCTATACAGATTCTTCAATGGGCATGCAAAGAACATCTAAAAATGCTGGTAGACATGCAGAATTTTCCAAATTTATTTTTTTGCCAAATTCCCACTTTTACAGTTTTAGTGACCAGTACTGAAGAAGTAGTCATATGGCGTTGCAAAACGTCCTCCGCTTTCAGCAAAACGTAAACCAAGTTAGTCGCGATCTTTGACGATATTGGAGCAGCGTGGCCCTATAAGGCAACAAGTTCGAACCTTCTCTTGGGACCATGACAACCCAAGGCAAGTCTGTCACAAAACCCCAACAAATAACCTTGTAGCAAGTGGCGGAGAGTGGCCAAACAAAGCGCAGACAAGATAACATCGACCACGACCAGCTGAGGGCAGCGAAAGCACGATGCACGTGAAACACGCTAAGAAAACACAACCGCCACCTTCCCTTGCTTTCTGGGCCTGGCCTCGGGAAAACCGCCAATCAACTATCTCCTGAATAGGCTGCTAATTACGTCAACAGTGCCACATGAGGTGCGTGTGTTTATTGTTTCAATAATAATACAAGTCTAGGTCTGGTTTCCCCGACACCCCTGGGGTTGTGGGGGCCGCTGTTCGAGGTCACGTCAAGGTCGTGTCAAACCTTGTAAAACAAATTGCCGAGTGTCATTTGGAAGGAACGACAGAAAATGATAAGAAATGGCAATTTTGATTTTTTTGTAACGTCTCTCACTGACAGTAAATTGAGACAAAAATGGCAATCTGAGTTTTTTAAAACGCCTTTTTCAGACAGATCTTATTTAAGTTTATGCGTCGTTGACGTTTGCTTAATTTGATTCATTTCCTGTCCAAGACGCGAGGGAACATAATAACGTTCTTATGATATAAGGAAATACGTGCGCTGCACGTTTAACAAGTTTCAAGGAGAAGAAATGTGATTTCCTTCTTTTTGTGTGGTCTTAACATTTAAAAGTTAAAAGTATATTACACAAGAAGTTGCTCGGTGTTGAATCTCATCGACATTTGTTTACATACCCCAGTGCCGAAAACGGCAAGTTGTACTGATTCGGAAACCGGCACGGTTGGCCTAGTGGTAAGGCGTCCGCCCCGTGATCGGGAGGTCGTGGGTTCGAACCCCGGCCGGGTCATACCTAAGACTTTGAAATGGGCAATCTAGTGGCTGCTCCGCCTGGCGTCTGGCATTATGGGGTTAGTGCTAGGACTGGTTGGTCCGGTGTCAGAATAATGTGACTGGGTGAGACATGAAGCCGGTGCTGCGACTTCTGTCTTGTGTGTGGCGCACGTTATATGTCAAAGCAGCACCGCCCTGATATGGCCCTTCGTGGTCGGCTGGGCGTTAAACAAACAAACAAAAAAACTGATTCGGAAAAAGCAAAGAAACCATGTATTGGGAAAATATTAAACACTTTACCACCGTATAGGCTTACATTCGTGAATATTTCGTCAATTGACTCGATTCTTAGATTGACTGACAACAAAGAGGAATGTGTGTGTGCCTAGTTTTGCCTTTGTTCTTCTCTCCACCAGAAGTCTCTTAAATGAGCCAGTGCACTCCTGACAGAAATATATATTTTACATTCCAAATCAAAACTCAAATACCGGAACATTTCTTTATCCGCAATGAATGTGTTTCTAAAGAAACTACATCCAAAGCGATAGAGCTATTTAAATTTCACAACATAAGATATATCTGATGCCTTGTTGGAAGACAAGCCGTGTTGTCGTCTGAAACGATCCTGACTGACCAATGCAGAGAGGAACCTTTCTCATTTGGGACAAAAAAATACAACTGGAATCGTGCTGAGAAAACTGATACAGAGATTTGACGATATTGACTGCTGCCGTCTGTTTATATTTTACAACAATGTTCGCAGAATAACACAGAAAAGGAACTTAAAAAAAGAGTGACAGTTAAAAATCATCTTTAAAACAAATGTCAATGAGACGTTCTGTGGGAATTCAACAGGAACTGCTGGCATCTCACAGTTGTGTGTGTGTGTGTGTGTGTGTGTGTGCGTGTGTGCGTGTGTGCGTACGTACGTGCGTGCGTGCGTAAACGTGCGTGTGTGTGTGTGTGTGTGTGTGTGTGTGTGTGTGTGTGTGTGCGTGCGTGTGTGTGTGCGTGAACGTGTGTGTGCGTGTGTGTGTGTGTGTATCTGTCTATCGGCTGTTCGTGTTTGTGTGAAATAGTGGGTGTGACCCAATGAGCGCTTGTGTGTTTGTCTGTGTCAGTGTGTGCGTACGTAGTTGTCCTTTCGTGCGTGCATACGCGCCAGTGTGTATGTCACTTTTGAACTATACATTCCAACGGAAATAACAGTATTAACAGATATACAAAAATAACCAATTTCATGTCAATCTGAACAACAAATCGGAGAGTATTCTAATCACACTCCATGTCGGCTACAGGGTGAAGGCAGTGTGCAAGTGCGTGAGGAATAATTGATGTGGCTTGTAGGACAGCTGAACTAATAGGATTGCCTTCATATTTAGAGGAGAGATTCAGCGAACAATGTTTGGACGAGGGATTGGTCAAAGCAACGAAAATACGCGGAGACAGAGAAAGGGAGAAAGAGCTCGTTGGACCGTTAGAAGAAGAAGAAAAAGAAGAAGAAGAAGAAAAAGAAGAAGAAAAACAACAACAACCACAAACACAACAACAACAACAACAACAACAACAACAACAACAACAACAACAACAACAACAACAACAACAACAACATAATAACGATGATGATGATGATGATGATGATGATGATGATGATGATGATGATGATGATATATATATGGAGAATGAGAATGAGAATAATGCAGGGGAGCGGAAAAGGCTTCGGAAGAACAAATATAAAGACGAAAAGATGAAAAAAGAAAGCATCCGCACATCCAAATAAGTTGTACACGTTAAGAGGACAAATAGGGCTGTAGATTAATTGAAGAGAGAAATGAAAAAAGACAGGGAAAAAAAGAAGAAATAAACAAAAGAGGAAGAAAACGTGGAGTCATCCTAAAAGTGGCATTGTCAAACGACAATGAGTGGACACCCCCTGTTCCTACTCACACACCCCCATCCCCCACACCCACATCTCCTGATCCTACTCACAGCGCCCCCACACCCACCCCGCCTCGAAGGAAAGTTGGAGGACCTCAAATGCGCCAAAGGAACAAGAAAAAGGCATACAGTGTTGAGTGCTCTATTGATAACAAATTTAAGGTGAAACACATCACAAGTAAATCATCTTAGAAGAACTTGTTGATGATCCACTTGTGAACAGACTCAATTATAGTGGCCAGATACCGGGGAGACGAAGCAATTCATTGCTAATACTGTCATGTCATTGCAGTGGCATTTCAAAACTTACGAAACGGCAGGGACTTTCAACTAGTCAGTACTTACACACTTCCCAAACACAGCTCACACGTTCTCAAAGCCGGTTCCAGTCCAACAAACCAGAACAGAACAGTTCTTTTCACAGAACAGCAGCAAGAACATAGCTGAACACCACCCAAGATGTGCATCAGACTTGAGAAGACACAACCGTAAGTCTACCAGGCATACCGGCTACTTGAACTCAGACGTAGGACATTAAAGATTGATACCGCCAGTCAAGGCCCCGCTTTTCAAAATCAATAACCAGCTGAGCCCCAGTTTTCTCCACGAAGCCCAGCTGAAACAACACAGGCCGAGCAAACTGAACACAGTGATCCGAAAACCAAAACAAACAGACACACAAAAAGTCTCACAAGCAGAAACACAAACATGCCCTGACCAGGAGCTAGGCGTTGAAAAGCAACTCCACTTAATTGAATCAATCAGAGAATTGAGGTCACAGCCAAGGCGGCGTCAGCACGTGCTACCGTGTAGGGCCCCAAGCCAGAGCCACTGTCACAGCTTAAAGTTGCTTCACGTGCGAAAACGGAAGTGCGAAGTGAGACTAGAACAATTGGCTGCTTGCATCGACTGCAACATGCACCTCAGTTGAACATCACACACAATCGAACCCGCTTTTCTCTGTGATAGATATCAGAAACTCTCTGTAAAGGTATCTCTGCTGTCGATTTTAATACAGCTTACGTGCTTCAAGTGCTTGGCCGTTACGGACAGAGAACAATGGACTGCATGCTGCATCTACTGCAATATGCACCACCTTTGGTATCAAGCACAAGCAACTGAAGCAGCTTTTGTCTTGCTACCGATTTCAGTGATACTCATACGGCATCGGTGCAGCTTCTCTCCGCTGCATTACGATCTCAATACTCACCGCATGGACACAAAACAGAGGTAAACCGACTCTCTGAGAACTGTCACAAACACTCCCACAGGCACAGTACACAAGTCAAGAACTCTGACAGTTCTGCCGAGAGTGACTGACAAGGCACCTACTCACGAACGGCTTCAGTGTCTTCGAACACAGTCACAGACACCCCCAGAAGCACAGTGCAGACTGTCAAAACCTGATCTCAACAGTTAGAACTCTGACAAGAGATATCTCGTCGAAGCAACGCTAGCTGTCACAGACTCGTTTCCGCTTGCACAGACACAGTAAAGAAATCAGAAGCTCATCAATTTCTGCTGTGACAAGCAATGCTCTTTGCAAATGTTTTTTCTTCTTCTCCGGAACGACTATCACAAACACTCGCACAGGCACAGTACAGAAGTCAAGAACTCGACAGTCTCGATTAGAGAACTCATCTCGTGGCGACACTTTCACAGACTCGTTCACACTCGCAATAAGCCAAGACAAAACTCAACAGGTTCTGTTGTGACAGGACGGGAGTTACTCGCCAAGTGATCTCAGACCACAGACTCGTTCATACGCGACTCAAAGTCTCCACTCTACTTTTACACAGACTCCCACACACGTGGCAACTCCAGACAACACAGAGAATCAAACACTGTGAAGTTGCTTGTACAGACACAGCACGGAAGTCTGAAAGTCAACAGTTTCAGTAGTGACAAGAGTGAAACGCCTCGCAAAGTGATTTCCACGGACAGCACTATCAAACGCACGTCAGTTCACACCGTGATCAACACCACTAATCTACTTATGGCCGACTCTCACATAACGCTACTGTTGCTCTCACAGGCACATCATTGAAGTCAAAAACTCGACAATTCTGCTGTGACAAGAATGATACTGCTCGCGAAGTGATGTATGTGGAACACTCTTCACATAAGAATCAACTGTCACTGATCTACATTTCACACCGACTCTCACCTTCTTTTACACTTCTGACAGCAACCCTCAGTGATTGCAGTCAGTGGAATGGTTGGGTTTGCACGTGCGCAATACAGTTTCTGCTGTGACAAGAGCGAAAGTCCTCGCCACAAAGTGATCCCTTTGGACAGCACTGTCACACGCACGTTCGCACCGAGAGGAACACTGCGTAATCTACTTTTCAGACAGACACCCACCTACGCTGAAACTTCCGATATAGATATATGTTCTGCGCGAACTTAGAATCCGGTTTCATTCTAGAATGGACCGGGTCCAGGTTGGAATTCTAACCCTGCGCAAGTACAGGGGTGCCATTCTAGAATGAAACCCTTGAATAAAGGGGGCCGTAATGTTTGTAGGTAAGACAGAGTTGTCTTCCCTTGAATTATCTCCACCTGCACCTTCCCTTTGATAAAATGGGGCTGATTTGTCTACCCCTGAAAAAAATCCTTTGGCGATCTTGCGATGTCATGTCATGTCAAGAAAGTTGACACTCCTGAGTACGCAATAAACAAAGGCAGACCATAGCAAGGGGGACTACCAGGGCGGTATTGTTTGCAGGGCAGTTGTTTTTGTGATGAGAGCCGGTTGCGGCCGCTTGCAATGTCAGCGCTGTCTCCCTCTCGGAAATGTCCGGTTTTTTGACAATTTTTTTGACAGACAGACAGACAGACGGTCAGACCGACTAACCGACAGACAGACCAACAGAAGGACAGAGTGAGTTATAGAGCTGTTGTCACAGGTTTAAAAAAAAGTTGACATTATATCTTCACAATTCAGAAGACCAACTTCATGTATATGAATAAGATTAAAAGTTACAAGCGAGATCGGCAAAACACTGTCAGTCCGGAAATTTCCGTTCGTTGCGATCAGTGCTGAGTGTCTCTCAAAATCGTAATCACTTTCAGAACATCACAATCCCAATTCACGATGTCTTTGAGTAAAGTGTAAAAAAAACGAAAAAAACCCAACCAAACACACAAAAAACAAAAACAAACAGAAAATCCACATTTGTGGCTTTGGTTGTGTGATAGTCTAACTGAAATGACTATTCCAACTTGGACCCAAATTCCAACCTTGCGCACGGCCGATTCTAGAATGGACCAGCAACAAGGGTTTCATTCTAGAATGGCACCCCTGTACTTGCGCAGGGTTAGAATTCCAACCTGGACCCGGTCCATTCTAGAATGAAACCGGATTCTAAGTTCGCGCAGAACATATATATCACATTACGTTCTGGCGGCTTGCGCAGACACAGTGCGGAAGTCAAAACTCCACAGTTCTGCTGTGACAAGATTGAAACACTCCCCGCAAAGTGATCTCTGCGGATACCACTGTCACACACACGTTTACATAATAGGAATAACCATCGCTACGGTATACTTTTCACTGACTCCCACAACTCTGAAACTTCCCGGACAGCATACCGCTTTCTGTATTTCAATTCATACACAGGCGTGTAAAAGGCACAGTGCTGAAGTCAGAAACTCAAGTGTCTCGGTCAGCTGTGACGAGATCTGAACTACTTTGCGGACACCACTGTCTGTCACCAGCAAGTTCACACCGTGGTGAACGCCATCGCTGATCTACTTTTCACAACAGACTCCCGCATAACGCTGAAACTTCTGACAGCAACACCACCGCTTGCTTTATATCACCGTGACGAGTTTCCACCCCCCTTCCGAAGCAGAAAATATGCAGGAACTTCACTGGAACTGGTGGTGAGTTGTGATGTTGCACAAAGAGCAGCAGCCGCCCAGAGCACAAACCTCGGGTCACATCGATGGAATAAGCTTGATGAAATGTTTTGAGCCTGGGGGAAACGAGACAGAGGAGAGAGGGAGTGAGAGAGAGAGTGCATACACGACGAAGGACCATACGTGTTGTCTGTCGATCGTTGACTGGAGAAGGGGGTAGGGGGTGGCTTGGGGAGGGTTTCTGGGACAAAAACGGTACGGGGCCAAAATTGCCGTCTGGTGACTCTCGCTTTGTTGTTTTGATTACACGTGTGTTTAAACCTCTTTGTCTTTTTTAGTCTGCACCACGTCTGTCTTTGTTTCTCTGTCTGACTAACTTCCGTGTCTGTTTTTGTACGTCTCAGTGTGTGTGTGTGTGTGTGTGTGCGTGTGTGTGTGTGTGTTCTTCTGTACGTTTTAGTATTTTTGTGTCTCAGTGTTTTTGTGACTGCTTCTGTTCATGTATGTCTGCGCAATGCAGTGTTTTGTTGCCTGTTTCTTTCGTCCTCTTGTACACATGTTTGTTTGCCTGTTTCCACCAGTACCTCACTTCAATACCCAATTTGCTTTATCAGGCCACGATGAAGCAGGTCATTCTGTCGCAATACGTCCATTCCCATCTATAATGTAACATCTCTTTTCACCCTCCTTGTTTGACATTTGGATGAGTACATCCGACCTTTACTGGACTATCGTGTCCCTATTACCCTTCTTCTTTTTCACATTATCTCTCTTTTCTGTCTTTGTCTCTCGGCTTTCATTGTCCTTAGTCTTCTGTCTGTCTTCTGTCTGTCTGTCTGTCTGTGTTTTCCCTTTCTTATGTTTGTCTCTCTGCTTTCATTGCCTTTCTCTGTCTATCTGTCTTTCTGACTATACCCTTTTCCTTCCCTAGTGAATTGGTCAATTTTCTACTGTACGTCAAGTTATTCTCTGTGTCGGGTCTGTGTGGAATGTCTGTGGCAGTGCGACATTACCCGCTATTCAGACTTGGTCGTGTGACAGACGTTTTCTTCCACACGAGATTACGTTGATTGTCTAACGAAGCCGTCAGGCTGAGTTAGACATCAGCTAATCGAGTGTGGAAGAAAACTCTGTCACACGACCAAGACGGAATAGCATTTATGTCTCACAGCTTCAACAGAGGAGAGAACAAACACGTTTTGCGTACTCAAGCTTGACAAACCTAAACACAGGAGCAGCCATTGTAGAGAGATCTACTTTTTGACGGAAGTGACCGAACAACTATGAATGACGTCTCGGTATATGTGAATGACGTCACAGTCATCGTCACAGTCTGTATCTTTTGAAGCATCGCATTCTTCATGACGTCTTTCTGTGTCTGCATCCGCGAAATGTTTGTTCTTTTCGGGATCTTTGTCATCTATGTTCAGAACTCTGTCCTTCTAGATTCAGACTAACAGGCCTCCTGAGCGAGCCACTTTCCAAGGGCAGCTAAATTCGCGTATGGAAACAGTACTGTCGTCTGGGATGCCGTTTTCAGTATTCTCAGCGTTGAAGAATTTGTAAAGAGAAGAAACGATAACAGCAGGAGAAATAAAAGTCGTGTGTGCATTTTGGGGGGACGATTTCAAGTTTGAATCCGTTCTTGCACATGCTCCAAAGCGTGTAACATACAATCTTGGGCACGTTTGCTTTAGTAGTGGCAAAGAAGGAAAACGTGTGACATAGTCATATAGCTGTCTTCCTTAAAATATCAGGTACTAAACCCTCTCTCTCTCCCTCTCTCTCTCTCTCTCTCTCTCTCTCTCTCTCTCTCTCTCTCTCTCTCTCTCCCCCTCTCTCTCTCTTGCTCTCTCTCTTTCTTCTTGCGTAATAATATGTTCGAGTTCGATGCCTCTCTCTCTCTCTCTCTCTCTCTCTCTCTCTCTCTCTCTCTCTCTATTTCTCTCTCTCTCTCCCCTTGTGTAATACAATTTTCGAGTTCGATGTCTCTCTCTCTCTCTCTCTCTCTCTCTCTCTCTCTCTCTCTCTCTCTCTCTACATTGAAATGGAAACTCTACTCCCCCCTTGTACAAACACAACAGTGTGGTTTACAATAAAAATTCTGAGTTCTGAGTTCTCTCTCTCTCTCTCTCTCTCTCTCTCTCTCTCTCTCTCTCTCTCTCTCTCTCTCTTTTTCTCCTTGTAAAATAAAGTTTTCGCGTTCGATGTCTCTCTCTCTCTCTGTCTGTCTCTCTGTCTGTCTCTCTCTCTCTCTGTCTCTCTCTCTCTTAACTTCTATTTCTTATTGTTGTTAATCGAGTTACTCTCAATGGGCGAGGGCCGGATGAAAAAAAGCATGTATACATTGCTTATTCTGTTACCCTCGAAAAATAAAATTCAATGAATGAATGAATGAATGAATGAATGAGTGAATGAATCAATCTCTCTCTCTCTCTCTCTCTCTCTCTCTCTCTCTCTCTCTCTCTCTCTCTCTCTCTCTCTCTCTCTCTCTCTCTCTCTCTCTCTCTCTCTCTCTCTCTCTCTCTCCCCTTGTGTAATAAAAATTTCGAGTTCGATCTCTCTCTCTCTCTCTCTCTCTCTCTCTCTCTCTCTCTCTCTCTCTCTCTCTCTCTCTCTCTCTCTCTCTCTCTCTCTCTCTCTCTCTCTCCGTCCATTCTATCAATACTTTCTCAAGTTATCTACAAATGTATGATTTACACCCATCCCGAGTGCCCGCCCCCAACAACGAGATCCAGGATAGAAGCAGAGTACATGCGATCAACATCAACCGTAGTGATAGAAGCGTTAAAAAAAAACCCACCATCGTTAGTTGAAAATAACCACAGAAAACACAATGGAGTTCAATTTCTGATGTTTTAAGACAAAATTGTTGACACAAAAAAGAAGGGTAAAACGAAAAATAAAAAAAGGAAAACAACAACACCAAAGTGCCTGTCCAAAATAAGCACTGTCTGTATAGACCCAAAGGCGACCCAAAGGCGACCCAAGCGACAGTAAGTGAGAAGCAAGTGTTAGGCACCAAAAAAAAAAAAAAAATAGGTGTGGTTAAGGTAACATAGCCCCCAAAAAATAGGGTAGGAAGGTAGGCAATCACTTTTTTTTTATAACTTTTTTTTCTAATGTGTACAAATTAAACCTACTTGACAGGGAAATAAGTGTGCGACTCGGGCGATTTTGCTTTCATTGCGTTTTCTGCACTCGTTTTTTTTTGTTTTTTTGTTTTTGTTTTGACAAATCGTAATAAAAAGTTATAGGGTCGGCCCCTAAAAATAGGGTAGGTCGGGTTACCGTAACCACACCTATTTTTTTTAGGCCTTAGTTTTGTTGTATCATAATGGATAGATATATAAATCATGTCTTAACAGACTGTCCTCAAAACTTTTGCTGTTAGGTGAAAATGCCGTTTTTTTTTTTTAATACTGCACATCGGATACATCTTTCTGGCAGAGAGCCATCGATATGGGTTCACAAAAGCCGAGGCAATTAAAATAAAAAGGATTAGCCACTTCTCACATTTCTAATGATGTCAAAGAAAGTTAAAAGGACAGAGAGAAGAATCGGTAACAAAGAAACAAAAAGTTTCACAACACCTGAAGTTTTGCGTCAACAAACCAAAGAAAAAACGAGAGTCCAAAGCAATCAAATACAGACGTTGAAATTAAGTCACCCCCTTGTCATTAAATGTGTTAATATTTTCTGTCTATACTGAACGCAAAAAGTAGCTTATCAACTTTGAAAGTTTGAATTACAATAATGAAAGTATTGCCGAATCACACGTTTTCTGTCGTATGTATTGCCACGTACTACAAGCAACAAATTATTTGACTGCTAATGTGGGGATTGGATTTGATCACAACAGCACATCAAAAATGACCAACAGTGAAGTACATTACAATCGTTTACAGGCACGGCAAACAATCTCAGAGAAGTTGAAATCAACTCAAACTTCACGCAATATAATGTTTGCTTTTATGTAAAGGCAAGCTCCTTTGGCTCACCGTCTGAGATCTAGACAGGCTTGAACGTGGGATAAGACAATTTCTCTACTAGGTCACATACCAAAAATGAACAGCCTGAGTGATCTCTGAGCACAGTGGGGATGTCCGATGAATTAATTTCGTTAAAGCTACCAGTCATTCGAGAAATAGCAAAATACACTTGCTCGCACGCACGCACGCACGCACACGCACACACACGCACACACACACATCGAACACCACTACCACGGCCTGCACCACCACCACCACCACCACCAAGAACAACAACAACCAGCGCAGTCAAAACAAGCACATAAACAGAAAAAGGAGAAATTAGAAGAATACATTTACAATTAAGGCCCCCCCCCAAAAAGTCTGTTTACGGTAACATAGGCAAAAAAAAATAGGGTCGGTAGGTCTTTTTTTTTTCTTTTCCCAAAAAACATATTTTTCAGTTATTTTGCCAAAAAACAGACTTTTTTTTACTTATTTTTTCTTCTTCTCCCAAATGCCCCAAAAAAGTCTAGGGTCGCGCGAAAAAATAACGTCGGTCGGGATACCGTAAACAGACTTTTTTTTTTTTTTTTGCCTAAGGAATCTTGGATTTCAGGAGCAGGTGTAGTGATGTTCGGAGGAAAGCTGTTAAAACAAATTTTAAAAAAATAAATAAAAAGATCACGTTTCACGTTCAATTTACGAAAAACGTATCAGTTCTAAAGGTTGAATGTGATACGCTTGCTAACTGTGTCAGTCGAGAATGTTCTATGATCAAGATGTTTTCAGTTATTGCCATCTCTCAACTTCAAGCGACCTAGAAACGAACAGAAACAAGAAACAAACTTTGCAACAAAAAACGAAACTTGCAAAAATAACAAAACTAAAACCCAAAACCCATAAACATTAAAAACAAACAAACTCGCAGAAAGTGTTAGAGGTTGATGAAATTACGCAAAGCAACTGAATTACGCCAAAAAGAAAGCACGAAAGATGGAAGGATATATTGAAAGAAAGCACGAAAGATGGAAGGATTGAAAGAAAGCACGAAAGATGGAAGGATTGAAAGAAAGCACGAAAGATGGAAGGATTGAAAGAAAGCACGAAAGATGGAAGGATTGAAAGAAAGCACGAAAGATGGAAGGATTGAAAGAAAGAAAGAAAGATGGAAGGATTGAAAGAAAGCACGAAAGATGGAAGGATTGAAAGAAAGCACGAAAGATGGAAGGATTGAAAGAAAGCACGAAAGATGGAAGGATTGAAAGAAAGAAAGAAAGACTGGAAGGAAGACAAAAAAGAAGAAGACAAAAACGAAGAAGACGGCAAGAATACCAAACAGACAGTCATATAGATTGACATTACGAAAGAAAAAAGAAATAAAAAAAAAAGGAAGAAAAAAAAAAAAAGGAAGAAACACACACAAAAAAAAAGAAAGAAGGACAAAAAAGGAACTAAAAAAAAAGTGTGCATCATGAAGAAGGAACTTTGACACGCACGTGGAAAAAAGGTGCTGAAGAGACTGCAGACAAAGACACATAACTTGCTACTGCTTACTTACTATGCTCAACAAAGACTGACAAGCAACACACACATTACTCACAAAAGCCAATGATAACCCTGCGTAAATCGTTTTGAGTAAATAATGATGACAGATAGAGTACAGCTATTAAAGAAAAGTAAACACACACAGCAATTCTCCTTAAAAGCCCCATATCTTTAGCATCACGCGAGGCGGCAGTCCATTGGAGCCAATGTTTTAAGCCCACGGGTAATGGGGGCTACTTATTGTACAATTTACCTCCCTTGTCATGCGATCTGAGTGCCAGCCTTGGAATTGCCCACGTCCCCCCCCCCCCCCTCCCCCCGTCACCTTCCAATCCCTCCCTCGCCCCTCTGACCCCCCCCCCCCCGCTCTAACCCCCCTCCCCCCACACAAAAAAGTCTACGTTGTTAGACTGAAACAACGGCGCATAAGTAAATGTATGTATGCATCGCCAAACGCGATCTCTTGAATGTGAACATGAGAACCAAGTGCTCGGCATCATGAAATTAATAGCACCGCTTCATTAATAATGGGAGGCCAGAGGCGCACAAGGACAGGTTAATATGCAGAAACGATTGTGCTGTGTGATACCACACTCAGCTTCTTGCACGTGCACACTGATTAGATTGCCTAGCCTTTCGTTGTTCTGTTCGGCAAAACCAACGCGCATTAGTAAAGGTATACAACGACGATCGCTTCATCACAAAGTTCTTTCTTTTGTTTGTTTAACGCCCAGCCGACCACGAAGGGCCATATCAGGGCGGTGCTGCTTTGACATATAACGTGCGCCACACACAAGACAGAAGTCGCAGCACAGGCTTCATATGTCTCACCCAGTCACATTATTCTGACACCGGACCAACCAGTCCTAGCACTAACCCCATAATGCCAGACGCCAGACGGAGCAGCCACTAGATTGCCAATATTAAATTTTAAAGTCTTAGGTATGACCCGGCCGGGGTTCGAACCCACGACCTCCCGATCACGGGGCGGACGCCTTACCACTAGGCCAACCGTGCCGGTCATCACAAAGTCACACCCAGTTTCTTAAGTATGCCGGTGCGCGTGGGCTCAGAGTCCCCAGCATCGAAATCCATCTCTTGTTGTCAGGCCAGGTAAGGGCACATTACCGACAGTATGCAACACTAACTGACATACGATAGCCCACCCAGCTTCTGAATGCGCACGTGCACGTGAGTCCCGACTGCTGGACATCGACATATTTGAATTTACTGACCTTCAGCTGCGTACATGATCTCGTCATGCAGCATCCCTACTCAGACTCACTAAGAGAAGCATCAGTTCATGGAACTTTTAGTCAGATTTGAAGAGACTGTCACACTAAAGCAGATTTGCATATTCCAATAATCATTTATGTCCAGGATGTGTCAATCAAACTGGGTTTTGTTATGCCTGTTTAGACCTTGTAAGCGGCTTAAAAGGTGATGACTCTCTCAACAGTGAAAGAGTGCGGTGTTTTGTTTCTAAATCAATAAAGTGTGTGTGTGTGTGTGTGTGTGTGTGTGTGTGTGTGTGTGTGTGTGTGTGTGTGTGTGTGTGTGTGTGTGTGTGTTGGAAATAAAGTACAAGAAGATTGAATGATTACGTGCGCACTAAGGAATACCGGGTGCAGTCCACAGTCTGCACACACACACGCACAAACACACACATACATACACACACACACACACACACACACACACACACACACACACACGCACGCACACACATACACACACACATACACACACACACGCACAAACACACACACGCACCCACACACACACACAAACACACACACACACACACACACATCCCTGACGAACTCAGGACAAACCCCCTCTAGCCACACACACAGCTGATTCAATCCCTCAGACATCATTACCATACTTCAACATTTCTTACCGCCACAATTACCACGAAAAGTGATTTTAGGAGGGCGTCACGTGACCTTTTACTCCAACCATACTAAGATTACACCCTTTCCTCCCCCTCTCCTGTAAACATCAAAGGTCATGTATGTGTTTTTTACATTTAGTCAAGTTTTGACTAAATGTTTTAACATAGAGACGAGACGAGGGTCGTGGTGTGTGTGTGTGTGTGTGTGTGTGTGTGTGTGTAGAGCGATTTAGAGTTCACTACTGGACAGATCTTTATGAAATTTTACATGAGAGTTCCTGGGTATGATATCCACAGACGTGTTTTTCATTTTTTGGATAAATGTCTTTGATGACGTCATATCCGGCTTTTTGTAAAAGTTGAGGCGGCAGTGTCACACCCTCATTTTTCAATAAAATTGATTGAAATTTTGGCCAAGCAATCTTCGACGAAGGCCGGTGTAGGAGGCATAAAAGACTTCCAGGAAAAAAAACACCACTGGGAGTGTATTTTTCCTAGGAAAGAAACACTGCAATCTCGGAAGGGGAGTGTTATTTTCCCAGGAAAATTACACTGGCGCCAGGAAAATAACAATGCCACTACGGCGGCAAATAAGACTGCCAGGAAAACAACACTGCGTGAATTGTTCATCCTCCCCATGGACTCAGATCGGCATCGACATCACATCAATGCCAGAATCTCCAGGTGGTTTAAGCAGTATCGTTGTTGCTGTGGACTATTTTACGAAACGGTCGGGGTGGAAGCCAAGCCCCTGCCATCAAAGTCGGCAAAAGACACTGCAAGGTTCCTTTATGAACTGATCTGTCGTCACGGGTGTCCCAAGATACAGATTAATGACCAGGGAAGAGAATTCGTGAATCAAGTGTCTGCTGAGCTTCACAGGATGAGTGGAACGAAACAAAATATAACAAGCGCCTATCGTCCACAGGCCAATGGCCTTGTTAAGAGAAACAACCGAACAATCCAGTCTTCGCTGCTGAAAACTCTGCGTGATGAAGAAGATTGGGCTGATGCTTTACCAGGTGTGTTGTTTGCCTTAAGAACGAGCGCACAGAAAAGCACACTGTACACCCCTTTCTTTTTGCTGTATGGCCGACAAGCCCGACTACCGAATGGGGAGGAAATTAACCCCATCTGCTCATCCAGCACCGATGGCAACGACGTTAATGTCAGCGTCTTCGAAGGTTGGGAAGACACGTCTTGTCCTGATGATATCAAGCAAAGGCTGGACAGTATCAGGCAGCTGTCCACTGTCATGAAAGACACAGTTTCAGAGAACATCACTCAAACGCAAGACAGACAGAAACGTGACTACGAAAAGCGCCACGGCCAAAAGCGAATGTTTGTGGTGGATGAGCAGGTACTTCTGTGGAATCTGCGTCGCGCGGATAGAAAAGGGGGGAAAATGAAGGCTCCGTGGCAAGGTCCCTATGTGGTACATGCTGTCAATCAAAATCAGACTTACATTTTGAAAACCCCTGACGGCACAATCTTAAAGCAAACAGCACATGGGGTTAATCTAAAGCCGTACAAAGCTGCAAACGACTGCGGTCCACAAACTTCAATGAATACTGGTGCCAGTGTTCCACAGAGTTCATCGACTGACGACGCCAACATTTTCGACACTTCCTGCAGTTCCAGTGCTAGTGTTCCCAAGAGTTCATCGTCTGATGACGTCAACATCAATCAGCAGTTGATGCAAGACGAGAAAGGTGAATTGTGCTCAAGCAAGAGAAAGCGACAGAACAGAGCCGAACCTGACCGTTCATCAGAACCAAATTGTTTGGGTTGACCCTGCGCCTCCAAAGCAGTTTACCCCAACGAACTCCACATGGAGAAGACTGAAATGCAAGACTCTGGGGTTAGCCGCACCTAAAAGAATGCCCTTCAGACCGAAAACGAAAATGGGTGCTCCGCGTCAAACAGAAACAATTATTGGTGACGGGAATTGTTTTTTTCAGAGCGTCAAGCCTAGAGGTCGCAGGGTTTCAAGATTTTCATGAAAAGATCCGACGCGCAGTTATAGAAACCATCAAACACAACGAAGACATTTTGGGCCGTTATATTGGTATGGACACAGAAGAATACCTCAGATCGAGAAAGATGGCAACAAATCGTATCTGGGCTACAGAAACAGAGATCATGGCAGCTGCCATGTACCTGAACACCACGATCAGCGTGTATACTCAAAGGTGGCTCGATTACAACCTGACAACAGAGCTGAAACCCAAGAGAAAATTTATTTGGTGAACCTCTGTGCGCACTTCGAAAGAGTTGTTTCATGCGAGTGTTAAACGTGTTCTTAAAGAATTTTAATCATTTTTGTTTGCAAGTGCACACTTAAACTAGAGCAGTCTTTTTTCCCTGGGGTAGTGTTAATTTCCTTGGCGTAGTCATTTTTACCTGGGTGAAGGAGTGTAATCTTCCTAGGAAAATAACACTCCCAGTGATATTTTACTGGGGAAAAAACACTGTTGTAGTGTTTTTTTTCCTGCAGTGTTATTTTCCGACTACACCGGACTTTGGTATTGCATTTCAGCTTGGAGACTTAAAAGTTAATTAATGACTTTGGTCATTAAAAATCTGAAAATTGTGATTAAAATTATTATTTTATGAAACGATCTAAAATTACGTTCATTTTATTTTTCATGATGTTCTGATTCCAAAAACAAATTTGACTCCCAATACTTTAAAAATCCCAGGGTCCCAACAGAAGTTCATATCCCTCATATATCTTTCTTGTGAATTTCGCTTTCTTCCAATCCAGACAATTTGATTTTTTTCATTGTTTATCTTTAATCTGGAAAATTTAGAAAATTTCTGTAAAGTTTTAACACATTCAACAAACGATTCCTTACTGCCATCCAAATAAAGAGTTGTATCGTCCGCAAATTGAGACAATAACACTTCCTACTTAAGATTGTTGTCCAGCCGTATGCCAGAGATCTTGAGTCTACCTTCTACAGGCTACAAAACATACAACAAATATCCGAGTATTTGTCTGTTTTGTTCTATGATAAACAAGGTATGTTCTTTATCATTGACTTTTGACAACTAGACAAGTAGAAAGCACATGGCAGTGTTGTGACCACGTGATGTTTTGTTTTGGTTTCCTTTTACGATCCGGGTTTTCTGCAACTTTTAACGAGAGAATGTTCCGTCACTTGTTTCATTCTACATCGAATGTTTTGTCATCCAGCCATGTTATTAAGCCGTACATAATGCATAGAGTAGCTTCGGTGGAAAATATTTCCAGTTCCATGCCACACGAAAAACCACGTGATCGGTGTAATTCAAAATGGCGTCGATCGATCGACCCAAATTGTATGACATGGATAATTCCAAATGCGTGAAAATTATGTGTTTTTGCTACAACTTTGTACTTTTAAATACTCGGATAAAGTTCCTGGAATCATACTCCTTCGTCTTAAAGCCCAGCGGCAAGATCCGAAGGTATGTGTTACTTGTGTTCATGTTTGTTTACCCTTTCTTGTGTTTTTCATGTTGTTTGTTTCGAAGCTTTGTATACTCGTGTGGTCTTCTCTGCACCAAACAAGCTTAGCCTTCTTTCGAAGTATGACGTTTACCCAACGAACTTTCCAAACTCAACCTTAGTTCAAATGAGTGCATATCTATGTGTCGAACAGTTATTTCCCTTGTTCTCCCACACTGCCGTTGTTATGAATGTGTGGTTTACTTTTGTGTTCAATGGACTGAATGCTAAACAGGCTTAATGGCACACAGCATGTTATCCAGTCTATATGGAGTGTTTTTTTTATTCACAATGTGTGAACAGAACGGTTTTCGAATTTGTACGTTTAATTGTAACGGGATAAATGAAAGTAAGCCGTCGCGATATAACCTTGAATGGTTGAAAACGACGTTAAACACCAAATAAATAAAGAAAGAAAGAATGAAAGTAAGAAAAGGAAAGATGTTTTCAATTTTTTGAGGGAAAAAAAATGTAATATTTATTTTTTACAGGAAATACATTTGAAATATCAAGATGAACAATATGTAAGAGCATGCTGGGGCTACTCAGTGTGGTTGTCTGGATGCGCCTCTAATAAAAACGGTGTTGCGGTGATGTTTAATAATAATTTTGAACATAAAGTGCACAATGTTGTTCGTGACCTGCGAGCTAGACCCCCTGCCAGGCTTCCTCTTCACCAAGTGTCTGGACAAGCTCCTGCCGTCTATCACAGATATCATCAACATCTCCCTGGCCACAGGCGTCGTTCCCGACTGCTTCAAGTCTGCCGTTGTCCGCCCACTCATCAAGAAGCCCGGCCTTGACGTCAACGAGTTGAAGAACTACCGTCCTGTGTCCAACCCTCCCTTCCTCTCCAAGCTTCTGGAGCGTATCATCCTGGAGCAGTTGAGCGCCCACCTGTCTCGGAACTCGCTGATGCCAGTGTACCAGTCAGCGTACCGCCCTCACCACAGCACCGAGACGGCGCTCCTGCGAATCACCACGGACCTCCTGAACGCAACAGATAGCGGTCTCGTCTCTGCCTTTGTGCTGCTGGACCTTTCCGCGGCCTTCGACACGATAGACCATCAGCTACTCGTCGATCGCCTCAGTTCCACGTTCGGCATTCACGACACCGCCCTCTCTTGGTTCCGGAACTACCTCCAGAACCGCTCTCAGACTGTCACCATAAAGATCACATTAGAAGAGAACGGGAAGGTGCTAACTGGAAAGCATGCTGCCAACCAATTTGCTGAAAGCTATGCAGCTGAGAGCAACCTCCATGTTAGCCCCGAGAAACAGAGAGAAGCAAGAAGAGAGAAAAGAGAGAGACCTGCCAGACAGTCGACAGTGGACGCCATGAGTCAACCACTCACACTCCACGAGCTGCACTCAGCTCTGAAAAAGTCAAAGGCGAAGAAGTCCCCTGGCCCAGACGGCATCACCAACGAGATGCTAACCCACCTTGGTAGTGCAGCAGAGAACAAGCTACTCGAGGTCTTCAACAGCAGCTGGCAAGAAGGATCGCTACCACAACCCTGGCGAGAAGCGATCATGATCCCCATCTTAAAAAAAGGGAAGGATCCAAAGAAGGCCACCAGCTATCGCCCAATCAGCCTCACCAGCTGTGTTGTGAAGACCCTGGAGAGAATTGTGAACGAGCGCCTCAGGTGGTACCTGGAATCCAGGAACCTCCTCGCCCCTGAACAAGCTGGATTCCGACAGTTCCGCAGCACTGAAGATCAGGTCACTTACCTGGCGCAAGAAGTTGAAGATGCCTTTCAGGAACAGAAGCTGGTCTTCGTCACCTGGATAGATCTTCAGAAGGCCTTTGACAAGGTCTGGAAAGATGGACTCCTTGTAAAACTGCTGAGGAAAGGCGTGTCCAGCAACATGTACCAGTGGATTCGCTCTTACCTCTATAACCGCAGGGCAAGAGTTAACGTCGACCAGACCAAAAGCAAGAAGTTCCTCCTTCGTCATGGCGTCCCTCAGGGCGGAGTCCTCTCCCCCACACTCTTCCTTCTCTTCATCGACGATCTGGTGTCTGAGATGCCCAAGGGGATCAAAGCTGCTCTCTACGCAGACAACCTTGTGATCTGGTGCAAGGAGGAGCACGCAAGTACTGCCACCTACAGAATGCAGCAAGCGGCAGATAGGCTGAACGCATGGGCAGAAGATTGGTGCGTCTCCATCAACAAGGAGAAATCCTCCACCACCCTATTCACACTGTCGCCAAAGCAGAAAGCCGGAACCATTAGGCTTGGTGGAACTCCTCTGAGAGAGGATGAAGAAGCAACATACCTTGGTGTCACCTTTGATAGACGGCAGACCTGGAAACCACACATTGCACAGGCAGAGACGAAGGCCCGGCGCAAGCTAGCCATACTCAGGAAGCTGGCAGGTACCACCTGGGGAGCGAACGAGAAGATACTGAAGACAGTATACCAGGGAACAATCAGACCCCACCTCGAGTACGGCTCCACAGCGTGGTCAACCTCAGCCAAGACAAACCTGCAGACCCTTGACCGTGTGCAAAACCAGGCCCTCCGACTCATCACTGGTGCAATGAAATCCACGCCCATCAAGGAAATGGAGAAGCTTACCACCATCCAACCCCTCTGTCAGAGAAGAGAAGCCAAGACTATGGTACAGGCCGAGAAGCTCAAGTGCCTACCCGACCACCCCATGAAGCACAGACTGAGCAACCTCACCAAGAACCGGCTTAAACGGAGCAGTTTTGTACACGAGAGCAAGAGACTTTCTCGACAGTACAGGGAAGTCCTTCCACAGAACACTCTACCTCTGACTCAAGAAGAAGAGGAAACCCCCAAGGCAACAGAGAAACCAGGCATCCAGATCTGCACCAGTGTTCCACATGTTACCTCAGGAGAAGATCAGAATGACACAGCTCGACAGGCACTCACCTTAGCCCTGATCGACGAACAGTACCCAAAAGAGGCGTGGATCCATGTATACACCGATGGATCAGCAACTAACGCCGTGCTCAATGGAGGTGCAGGCATTCTCATCCAGTTCCCTGGGGGACATACAGCTACATCCAGCGTTGCCACTGGCAAACACTGCACAAACTATAAAGCAGAAGCAGAAGCTCTCATGCAGGCCGCCTCCTTCGTTCAGGATTCCGCAGACCCTTGCTACCAAGTTGTCTTCCTCTCGGACGCCCTTTCAGTCCTTCAGGCCCTAGAGAACGACAAACTCCCACAGCTGGCCAAAGCATTACAGATGGTCAGACAAACCAGAAGAGTTGTCCTCCAGTGGATACCAGCACACTGTGGGATACCAGGAAATGAAAGGGCAGATGAGCTGGCAAAAGAAGGAGCCGTGGAAGACCAACCTGAAAACAGTGTCAGCTTTAGTGAGCAGAAGACAATCATCAAGGCATTGATGAGGCCAAGGACAAACAGAGATGACTACCACACAATGTCCAGAGAGCAGCAAGTCAACCTCATCAGGCTGCGTACTGGCCACAACAGGCTCAATGCTCACATGAACCGAAAGTTCAAGCTGGCGCCATCACCAACCTGTGCCTGCGGTCAAGAGGACCAAACAGCGGAACACATCTTACAGCGATGTCCCTTACTAGATGAGGAACGAAAAGAAGTGTGGCCGTCACCAACTCCCTTGCAGACCAAACTATACGGCAGTCGACAGGAGTTGGAGAAAACGACAACATTTATCACCAGTGCTGGACTGATTGTGTAACCTCTGCGAACGCCAAGAAGAAGAAGAAGAAGAAGAAGAAGACTGTCACCATTGATTCGTTTTCTTCTCAGCCTGTCCCTGTCCGCTTCGGCGTCCCACAAGGGTCTGTCCTCGGCCCTGTCCTTTTCACCCTGTACACCCAACCCCTCTCCCTGGTCATCGAACGCCACGGCTTAAACTACAACTCCTTTGCCGATGACACGCAGCTCCAGAACAGCGCCAAGCCGGAGGACGTTGACCATCTCCTGGGATCCATCTCCAGTTGTTTCACTGACATCAAGAACTGGATGACTGAGAACAAGTTGAAGCTGAACAGTGAGAAGACAGAGGCCCTTCTCGTTGGAACACGACAGAAGATTGCTTCCCTCACTGTGACCGACCTCCAGCTGGATGACGCGACTGTTCCATTCTCCCCTGCTGTCAAGAGCCTTGGCGTCTTTCTCGACTCCACTCTCTCCATGCAGACACACATCTCCTTCATCATCAAGACCTGCTTTTTCCACCTACGACGCATCGCCTCCATCCGTCGCTACCTCACCCACGACGCCTGTGTCAAGCTGGTTGTCTCCCTCATCTTCAGTCGTCTGGACTACTGCAACTCCCTTCTGGCTGGCCTCCCCGCCTCATCCATTCATGGCCTACAACGAGTCCAGAACGCTGCTGCCAGGCTGACGTTGAGGAAGACGAAGCGAGACCACATCACCCCCCTACTTCGCTCCTTGCACCTGGTCCCTGTCAACATCCGAATCTCCTACAGACTGTCCACTCTGGTCTACAAGTGTCTCAACGACTCTGCTCCCGAGTACCTTCAATCCTCCCTGGACCTGTACACCCAGCCCTCCGACCGTCCCCTTCCTTCTGCTGCTGCCCCACTCCGCCTTCACATCCCTCGCTCGAAACTCGCATCTGCTGGTCAGCGTGCATTTCCCTCCGCGGGCCCCTCCGTCTGGAACTCGATCCCTGCCGCTTGAGCTTCGCCAGAGCCCCTCTCTTGACGCGTTCAAGAGTAGGTTGAAGACTCAGTTCTTCCCGTAGCTGGCTGCGACGTTTGTGATGTGTTGTGCCCCAAAAGACATTCTTGTGCTGTGCTCTGTGAGAGATGTTTTCTTTGTGTTTGATATTATTTTGTTTGGACCTAGCTATTGATGTGTACATTGTTGTTAAACAGTTGTTTGTTGTATGTTTATCAGGGTTTGCTAGTGTGTGATAGGGTTTGTGTCCGTCTGTAGATGTTAGTTTCTTTGTTAGTCCTGTGTTGACAACTCTTCGACAAGCGCTTAGAACTGTACCCACGGAACACGCGCTATATAAGCTTCATATTGATTGATTGATTGAAGGATGGTTGTTTCATTATTATGGATGTTGAATTTTTGAAAAAGAGGTACACTATTGTAAATATAATATGGACCTAGCAGTGGAGATAAAGCCTCCTTTTTTGAAAATGTAAGCGCAATGATTAGACAGATTGGAAATGATTATGTTATTATTGGTGGTGATTGGAATGTTGTGTTAGATATGAAAGTGGATATGAGGAATTATGTATGTAATGTAAATCGGCCTCAGTCAAGAAAAAAGATAAGAGATATGATGGATCTTTATGATTTGATAGACGTCTGGAGGGATCTTTACCCCGATAGACGCCGTTATACATGGAGGAAATTTAATTCCCTTAAACAAGGGAGATTGGATTATTTCCTGATGTCAAGTAATTTGTTGATGGAGGTAAATGGTTGTGACATTGAGTGTGGTTATAGATCTGACCACTCGCCAGTAACACTTACATTAAAGACAGAAGATATAAAAAGAGACAGACCTTTTTGGAAATTTAATAACTCGCTGATGTTTGATAGTGAATATGTTAAAGAGTTAAAGAAATTAATTATTGATGTGAAGAAGTTTTACGCACTGCCAATGTATGATATGGATGGTATACATTTAATACCCAATGATGAAATACAATTTAGAATAAGCGATCAGTTATTTTTTGAAACCTTGTTAATGGAAATTAGGGGAAAGACAATTGCCTTCGCCTCCGAAAAGAAAAAAAGAGAAGTAAATATTGAAAAAGAATTAATGATGAAATTACAGTTATTAGAAAATAATGTGACCAATGATTCCTTATTACAGATTGAAATGTTAAATACCCAGCTGGAAAATTTGAGGAAGAAAAAGAGTGATAAGATCAAAAGCTAGGTAGCAGTTAGAAGGAGAAAATATGAGTAAGTACTTTTGTAATATGGAAAACCACCATTATCAGAATAAGGCCATGAGGTTTTTTTGCAAAATGGCGACACTGGTGAATTAATATTTGAACACAGACAGATTTTGCAAAACGTAAAACAGTTTTACGAAGATTTGTATAATCTGCAACCAACAGAAGACGTTGATGTACAGGAACTATTTATGGAAAAAACACATCCCGTTTTGACAAATGAAGACAGAGATAATATTGAGGGGAATCTTACCTATACTGAAATGTGCTCAGCATTACGGAAAATGAAAAACGGAACAAGCCCAGGACCTGACGGGTTTACAACAGAATTTTATAAATATTTCTTCCAGGATATTGGATTATTTCTGCTACGTTCTGCAAATGCTGGATTTCAATGTCCGTTAGACAGAAACAAGGCATTATTACATGCATTCCGAAACAAGACAAGCCAAAACAATTTATTAAGAACTGGCGGCCAATATCCCTGCTTAACATATCCTATAAAATTTGTTCACCCTGTATTGCACCCCCGCGGGTTAAGGGTAAGAATTTACCCGATGCTCCCCAGCATGTCGTAAGAGGCGACTAGCGGATTCTGTTTCTCCTCTTACCCTTGTTAAGTGTTTCTTGTATAGAATATAGTCAATTTTTGTAAAGATTTTAGTCAAGCAGTATGTAAGAAATGTTAAGTCCTTTGTACTGGAAACTTGCATTCTCCCAGTAAGGTAATATATTGTACTACGTTGCAAGCCCCTGGAGCAAATTTTTGATTAGTGCTTTTGTGAACAAGAAACAATTGACAAGTGGCTCTATCCCCTCTCCCCCTTCCCCCGTCGCGATATAACCTTCGTGGTTGAAAACGACGTTAAACACCAAATAAAGAAAGAAATAAAGAATCCTGTATTGCGAATAGATTGAAAATAATGTTACCTAAGATTATTAGTGAACACCAAACAGGTTTTATGAAAGGAAGATTTATCGGGGATAATATACGTTTGCTGTATGATGTGTTGATGTTTACTGAAAGAGAAAATATACCAGGTTTGCTGCTTGCAATTGATTTTGAAAAGGCGTTCGACAGTGTGTCCTGGCCCTTTTTACAAAAGGCATTGGATTTTTTCAATTTTGGAAACGATGTAAAACAGTGGATACGAGGTTTTCTTTTATCAAGATATACAGACATGTGTTTCAGTAAATGGCCAATATTCTGGTAAGAAGAGGCGTCCGACAAGGGGATAGCCTCTCATCATATTTGTATTTAATATGTTCCGAGATACTATCATTAATGTTACGTAATAATTCTGTGATAAAAGGATTGAAATTGAATAACTCTGTCAAGTTCTGGTTAGAATCTGACGGATGATTTAGGGAATATGTTTATGGAAATTGAGAAACTGATCTAATTTCAGGCATAAGGAAAAGATACGTCATAAACATACACCATTCTAACAAACGCAAACCAGGGATTTATACTAATTACACAATAGGTCATGTGATTGTAAATGATCGGTCAGATACCCCATCCAATTAACCAATCCTCGTTGATATGATTCTTTGCATGTCATCATATTCAAGGGTCTGTATCATAAAATTTGTCCAGCAGATTTCTCTAATTTTTTTCAACATTCGTTTCAACACACTCTTAACATTTCACAGGCAAAATATTAGCTAAATATAAGCGAAGTCGATTTGGGGGTCAATCGGGGTCCAAAGTCTTTAACATTCACCTCTTTGATAGCAGAGAAACAACGCGGAAAATGACAGAAAGCAAAGATTTATTTAAAAGCATTCAGTGCAATGGTCTCTATCATCGAGCAGCCGCTTGTTACGAACAGATTTTCATGTATCCAATACAATAATTGCAAGGATTTATGTGTACGGAGGCAAAGAGGCTCACACATACATGTTAGCACTTTGTCTTCTGATCATTGGAGAATATCCATTACTGAATATGACATTTCAAAAAGTTTCGTTTGTAAAAGTACTGCCATTTTCCAATCATTAAATACAAGTTTCCTTTGAACAAGCATTCCTCATTCGAGTTTGATTCATATGTTTGGTTGGGAAAAGTCTTCACTATATAGAATCAAAAAACCAAGAAAAGTAAGTTATTGGAACGTTTGTTATTGTTAATAACAAACGTTCCAACAACTTACCTTTCTTGGTTTTTTTATTCTGAATTTGGGAACGTTGGCGGTCTCTTTGTTTTTGGATTTATTTCTTCACTATTTAAATAAAATATTACTTTTTTTTCAGTCATCCTTTTATATATAAATGGCCGTGTTGAATGCAGTCTGTGTTTGTACATTTTAGAGGGCGACAGTTTGGGAGAATCATGTCTGCATAAAAACCGTTATCGTCTTGTTTCAGTGCCTCTCTCTCAGTGACTGTCTGTGTATCTTAATATCTTCCCTCTCGCGTTTTACCGTGCCCTCGCAGAATGTAGGTCAAGCGAAAGTGCACGTGATGACGATCAATCGGTGTCAGAGGAAAATGGGGTTGCACAAGGCACAAACACTTGATGGGGACACTTATTCTGTTTTACTGCAGCAAAGAGGATAACATTTTTTAGGTGAGGGGGGCAGGGGGAAGGGGGAGGGGGGGGGGGGGGTCACGCAAAACGACACTAAATCTTGGACGGAAGATCTCAGATGCCAACGCAAAACAACGTCATAAACCGTCGATGAAACTGAATTCTCACTCTGGGTGCAAAGCGGTGGGCTGAAAGGGCTTAAGCGTGTCAAATCAGTTTTGACTTGCGTCCTTTAAGGGTTTAAAGCAGCGATCAGTATAAGCATACTCCCGAGGCGTATGCACGTTTTGTAATTGCATAACCACAACCCCTCCCCCCCCCCCACTCACACACATGCGCGCACGCGCACGGACACACACACCCTCCCCCGCGCCTCAAAATCCATACCCCCCATACACACACTCACGCACACACGCACACGCGCGCACGCACTCATTTCAATACCTGATCATTGTGTGTTTGGCAAACAGAGACGATGCTCCGTAATAAGAGGGATTTAAGCTACATAATCTTTACCATTAAACTTTTACTATGAGTTTTCACTGTAAAAAACATAAATTACAAATAAACCCAAACCACAATATTTATAAAAAAAATAAACGACGACGACGCCGTCGATGACGACAAAGGAAACATACAGACACAGACAGACAGACAGACAGACAGACAGACAGGCATAAGGATCGAGAAATGGAGAGAAAAATACACGACCTTTTTTTCGAATAACGGTGTACCCGAGAAACCAGATTCATTGCTTTAATTGTTCAAAGTGTGTTTTTTGTCGGCAAAAGAAATGTCAGCAAAGAAAGGATAGCTGTCTTCACAAAATAAATTAGATATCCCAAACACTAATCAGGAACTGTAATATGAACGAAATTGTGTCTTGTTTCGAAAATAATGTCACATGTTCAAAAACACACGGCTAACAGACGTTTTTGTTGTCGTTGTTTTAGGGTTTTTGCTGTTAGTGTCTTCATTTAATGTTCATTTTAACCCTGAATTTCGTTTTCATGTTGCATCTATGCTCTTACAGATAATTCTGCTGGATGTCCATGTCATTGTAGCAAGAAGACGAATTCGCAAAACATGGTACAAGCTAGTGAAATTTTAAAAGTTAATTCCCAGCAATACATTACATAATGGTGGACAAACTTGTCATTTTTCAAAACACACACAAACACACACACATTACATTCATTTCAAGATGGTCATTTTTGCAAAGAATGATGGTAACATTCATATATACATCGCTTTAAATGAGCACAACCGAACTTGTTCACAAAAAATTGCTAAACATAAGCGAAGAAGAACAAGTCGCGTAAGTCGAAATTACTACATTTAGTCAAGCTGTCGAACTCACGGGATGAAACTGAACGCACTGTATTCATTCACTAAGACAGTACAGCTTCGTCAATCCCCGCGTGAAGGAAATCGCTCACCTTCCACGTGCAAAACGTAGTGATTTTGACACGCCAGATTAGCGCGGTAGCGTATTGTGCTAAGCAGGAAAGCGCGCTTTTCTGTATTCTTGTTAACTTTCTGAGCTTGTTTTGAATACAACCTATCATATCTATATGTTTTTGGAATCAGGAAATTATCACGAATAAGATTACATCATTTTTGGATCGATTTCTTACATTTTAATCGAAAGACTAATTATTGTATTTTCGTTAATTGTGATCACATTTTAAGAGTAAACATGACATATGTATATATTTTTAGATTCAAAATGTGATGAAGAATACGATGCAATCAATTTTAAATCTGTTTGCGAAAAATCGATTTTAATGACAACTTTAATGAGCAAACTCATTAATTAAATTCTAAGCCTCCAATGCAATACCAAAGTCCGAGCTTCGTCGAAGATTACTTGACCAACATTTCAACCAATTTGGTTGAAAAATGAGAGCGTGACAGTGCCGCCTCAACTTTCACGAAAAGCCGGATATGACGTCATGAAAGACATTTATCAATAAAATGAAAAAAAAACGTCTGGGGATATCATACCCAGGAACTCTCATGTAAAATTTCATAAAGATCGGTCCAGTAGTTTACTCTGAATCGCTCTACACACACACACACACATACACCACCACGACCCTCGTCTCGATTCCCCCCTCTACGTTAAAACATTTAGTCAAAACTTTAATGTAAAAACCAAGGCAACTCGATTAAAGAGCGCGAGTAATCAATTTCTTATGCGAAAGCTGAGCAGCCTCATCACAGTGTTAAATATCGCACAATGTATTCCTCACGTTCACTCTCCAACTAGCTGCTAACTCATGAGGAAGCTTTTCAAACAAACAAAAAGAGGAAACAAAAGGGGAAGACAACCGATTTACAAAAAACCGAAGAGAACATCATTTGAGAAATGTGTTTCATTATCCTTAAAAGGAGATATTTCATTTTGGAGTCCGTTGTGTGATGGATATAGCAGATATCATATTACCTTGGAAATGAGGTCATTTGTTCTGAACTGTGGGAGACTTTCAGTGCATAATGTCCTTCATCTCTCCCGCCCGTATTCAAACTTCCTACCTCATTTGTGTGCAAGTCGATGCGCATTATTTGAATAATTCCTGGCGGCACGAGGGAGAGAGAGAGAGAGAGAGAGAGAGAGATATATATATATATATATATATATATATATATATATATATATATATATATATATATATATATATATATATATATATATATATATATATATATAAAACATCAGAAAACATGAGAGAGACATCTATATATATATATATATATATATATATATATATAAAACATCAGAAATTGTGAAAGAAACAATTGAAAATTATATATATATAATTATAATGAGAGCGCTGCTAAAAATGCCAAAATGTGCACTCGATCGCTTGTACTTTTAAAGAAAAGTTAAATATAGAATGACGTCAAGAGCGAGAATGCATAGAAATTATACATGAGCAAGGGAGATCATCCTTTACTCTGTGTGTGTCTCCACCGCCTACATTCCAACTTTTGGAATTTTGAAAGCAGGGAGCACACTAGAGGTAATGGAAGAGGTGGGGGAGAGGGTAAGAATTAGATCTAGAAAGAACTCTTCACAGACAGCCTACTGGAGAATCAAACCCTTTCGGAGCCGATTGCAACACTGAACAAGAATAACCCGAGGAGAGTTCCACAACCTCAATGGATTGGGAATTCCCCGTAAGTGCATTTAAGGGCATTCTCATAGAGTGCTGAACCTGAAAAGGTCCGTTTTTGTTTAGCCAAGACTGCTACCGGTTTCGAGCTGAGAAGCTCTCATCAGGCAGTCTCTTGGCATAAAACAGAGAAGAACTCTCAAACTTCTATGCAAAAGAGAAAACCACATTTCAGATATATATAATTTCTGATGGAAGTGAAATTGACTAGCCAGTACAGCGCGGTAGCGCATTGCGCTAAGCAAGAAAGCGCGCTTTTCTGTATTCTTTTTAACTTTCTGAGAATGCCTAATATTATCTATATGTTTTTGGAATCAGGAAATGATAAAGAATAAGATGATATCATTTTTAAATCGATTTCTGAAATTTTAATCGTGGTACTAATTAGCCTATTTTCGTTAATTGTGATCAAATTTTAAGAGTAACCATGCATGACATATGTATATATAGTTTTAGATTCGGAATTTGACGAAGAATACGATGCAATCAATTTTTAATCTGTTTGCGAAAAATTCAGTTTAATGACAACATTAATGAGCAAACTAATTTACTTATTTTTAAACGTCCGAGCTGCAATGCAATCCCATAGTCCGGACTGCGTCAAAGATTGCGTGACCAAAATGTGAACCAATTTGGTTGAAAAATTAGGGCGTGACAGTTCGACCTCAACTTTTACAAAAACCCGGATATGACGTCATCAAAGACATTTATAAAAAATAAAATAATAAAACGTCTGGGGATATTATACCCAGGAACTCTATCATGTAAAGTTTGATGAAGATCGGTGCTGTAGTTTTCTCTGAATCGCTCTACACACACACACACACACACACACACACACACACACACACACATACACCATCCCCCTCGTTTCGATTCCCTATCAATGTTAAAACATTTAGTCTATACTTGATTAAATGTAAAAAGGGAGAAAAGGAAGGCAAAAAGGCTAAGGGAAGAGATGGACAAACTGAGACTGAGACGGACAGAGAGTCCGACAACGAAGGAAAACAAATGTACCCATATTTAACCTTCAAATGTTCAGCGTGAAAGGGTTCGACGAGAGAAAAATGGCCGTTAAAGTGTCAGCTTTTCTTGGGCTTCTGAAAGGAAGGGAAGCAAACCCAATAAAGACACGTGACACAAGGGACGTCACTCATGGAGCAGAGAACAAGCCAGTAACGTCCCTTGAGACCCCAAAGTGTCAAAAGCATCCGCTTCCTCGGACGAGAAACTGACAACGTTGCAAACTGCTGCTGCTGCTCTGAAAAGGCTGTTGTTTTTCTATTTCAGGAGTCAACACGAACCAATTTTAGCCATGTGAATAACTATTCGTTTGCTTTCTTTGAAACAGAGGAACTACAGAATAGAATCTTTTGAATCTATGCCGGATTTATGTCAGGACATACACAAAACGTGTCATTTAACCATTGCATTTTAAGTTATTTTTATTTTTACTTTTATTTTTAATAAATCCGTTGAATACTTTAATGAGTTCCGTCTTTCTTGATCGATTCCCAACCAGAATAGTACAGTATTTCAAAATGTAAGTTATCAATGACCAATTTCCGGCCTAAACCATGCATAGAACTTTAAACCAAGAAAGGAACTCCCGCACACGGACAGACACGAAGACAAAGAGACAGACAGACTAGTTTCTGTTGTTTTTCTTCTCATGTTACAAACAAAAAGTAATATTCTGTAATGACAGCCAAACTAATTGTCGCTCAAATGTCAAGAAAGCTGAAACTGCAGAGAAACGTAAAGAGTAACTTTTTCCAATTCTCACAAAGTTACTTGATGTTATGTGTGTGTGTGTGTGTGTGTGTGTGTGGGGGTGTGTGTGCGTGCGTGCGTGCGTGCGTGGGTATGTGCGTGCGTGCGTGTGTGTGTGCGTGTGTGTGTGTGCGTGTGTGTGCGTGTATGTGTCTGTGTGTGTGTGTGTGTGTGCGCGCGCGCGCGTGTGTATGTGTGTGTGTGTGTGTGCGTGTGTGTGTGTGTGTGCGTGCGTGCGTGTATGTGTGTGTGTGTGCGTGCGTGCCTGCGTGTGTGTGTGTGTGTGTGTGTGTGCGCGCGCGCGTGCGTGTGTGTGAACCTGTCCACAGCAAGACAGGAAAGTAGCAAATCAAGAAGAAGAAACACATTTTGAAAAAGTATTTGAAGTAATCTTAAAATGCTCGTTTGCCTTGCTTTGCATTGGCATAAAGGTGAAACTCAAGTTAATTCGGTTCATATCAGTATTAGAATGACGTTTAAACATAGTAAATCAAAAGGACTGTGATAATAAACATAGAGTTACAGTTAATCTAGCATTTTTTGTCGCAGTCGGTACATCTACACGTACTACAGTGGAACCCCCTTTATAAGCCGCCCCCCCCCCCCCCCCCATTTAAATATCTCCCCCTTTTTAAGACCTTGTTTTTCATATTTTCTGTGCATAACCTCTGTAAATGTACCACCATTTTTTAGACTCCCTCCCTTGCAAGACCTGCATTTTTCAGATGTTTGGAAGTCTTTTTACATTTAGTCAAGTTTTGACTAAATGTTTTAACATAGAGGGGGGAATCGAGACGAGGGTCGTGGTGTATGTGTGTGTGTCTGTCTGTCTGTGTGTGTGTGTAGAGCGATTCAGACTAAACTACTGGACCGATCTTTATGAAATTTGACATGAGAGTTCCTGGGTATGATATCCTCAGACGTTTTTTTCAGTTTTTTGATAAATGTCTTTGATGACGTCATATCCGGCTTTTCGTGAAAGTTGAGGCGGCACTGTCACGCTCTCATTTTTCAACCAAATTGGTTGAAATTTTGGTCAAGTAATCTCCGACGAAGCCCGGACTTCGGTATTGCATTTCAGCTTGGTGGCTTAAAAATTAATTAATGACTTTGGTCATTAAAAATCTGAAAATTGTAAACAAAATTTTATTTTTATAAAACGATCCAAATTTACGTTAATCTTATTCTCCATCATTTTCTGATTCCAAAAACATATAAATATGTTATATTTGGATTAAAAACAAGCTCTGAAAATTAAAAATATAAAAATTATGATCAAAATTAAATTTTCGAAATCAATTTAAAAACACTTTCATCTTATTCCTTGTCGGTTCCTGATTCCAAAAAACATATAGATATGATATGTTTGGATTGAAAACACGCTCAGAAAGTTAAAACGAAGAGAGGTACAGAAAAGCGTGCTATCCTTCTCAGCGCAACTACTACCCCGCTCTTCTTGTCAATTTCACTGCCTTTGCCATGAGCGGTGGACTGACGATGCTACGAGTATACGGTCTTGCTGCGTTGCATTGCGTTCAGTTTCATTCTGTGAGTTCGACAGCTACTTGACTAAATTAATGTTGTATTTTCGCCTTACGCGACTTGTTTTTGTTTTGTTTGTTTGTTTGCTTTAACGCCCAGCCGACCACGAAGGGCCATATCAGGGCGGTGCTGCTTTGACATATAACGTGCGCCACACACAAGACAGAAGTCGCAGCACAGGCTTCATGTCTCACCCAGTCACATTATTCTGACACCAGACCAACCAGTCCTAGCACTAACCCCATAATGCCAGACGCCCGGCGGAGCAGCCACTAGATTGCCAATTTTAAAGTCTTAGGTATGACCCGGCCGGGGTTCGAACCCACGACCTCCCGATTACGGGGCGGACGCCTTACCACTAGGCCAACCGTGCCGGTATTTGGAAGTCTTAAAAGGGAGGTTCCACTGTATAATACATTACGATGAGCGTGATAACATTGATAGTCAAATGATAGTTTGTTCCTAACTTATCGTTTACTAGAAGTAACAAGAGGCGAAGCCATCAAGGCTCACGTAAGAAATCGACAAACAGTAACACAAACTCAATCACACACACACACACACACACACACACACACACACACACACACACACACACACACACACACACACACACACACACACACACACACACACACAGAAATAGCATAGGTGAAACTGTGCAAGGTAGCGAGACACTAGATCTAGATTTGTCTGTCTGCATGTAGCCTACTTTCAAGGACACGACTGCCAACTAGTCTCGGCGCGCTCAAAATAATAATGACCGAGACTGTCAGTACTTCCTTCGCGTGACGTCTAACCCTCTTACGTCATAATGTGACGTCAATGTAATGTGACGTCTTCAAATGTTAGAGTTTCTACCACAGACATACACACGCACAGACGCACGCACGCACGCACGCACAGACAGACAAAGTTACGATCGCATAGGCTACACTTACGTGAGCCAAAAATAACAAACTAACAGTTCTAGCAATTCTTTACCGATTTAGGCTTCCCTACCCATACTTGTAGTCAAACAAATTAAGAAGTAACACATCAGCTACACTCGGACATTTATATTCCACATATACATCTGAGAGGTCATTTGGCAAACATTTGTGTCCCAATGGGTGATAACTGCGGTGGTAAAATCAATAGCTTCCACATAAAGTGTCAACCCTTGTTGGTTGTAAATCAACAGCTGTTGGTGCAAGTCACAAATATTTTGCCTTCGCATCTGTGGTGTGTGGGTGGCTGAGAAATGTTTACAATAAAATACATTCTTATTGGGAAACTGAAGATGACCAAAAAAAAAGACGTTTTGGTGCGCTGGAAACGAAAGGTAAGCATTCAGCTACTTGCGTTCTGTTTGTATGTCAACATTGACAACTTATGTCGAAATGAGACTGATAAACTGTTCATCAAAATAAAAATAAAAACCTGTTTGTGTCTCCTTTTCGATGAATGCATTTATGTAAGTGAATCTACAATCAGCTTCGAGAAAAGCGTCAGGAAGACAACAATCCACGACAAAAACTGTGAATAACCCAGAAGGCCTTGAAATGCCCTTTGTCCTTCCCACGCACAATTGAAGTCATTGCCTTGACATTGCCAGACTAAGAAATGCGACTCAATCGGATAAAGGATTAACTCCCACACGTGCTTTAAGTTGCTTCTTTTAATTTTTAGGGGTTGGAATGAATTCCGGAGGCTACCTTTTCCTGGACAAGCGCATTATGCCTGTTTTTATAATTGGACCAACATGACGGTAATTGTTTGTCACTTGCGTCTATCAGTTTCTAAACAGAAAGTATAACAAAGGATAAGAAAATGCTACGCAGCACAATACCTGAAACGCACCATGTAGGCTTCCATGTGACCACCGTAACACCGTTTATTCGGCCACTAGTTCTCATTCACAAGCGCAGTGTTCCTCAATAAAGCCACGACAGAATATCCAACCAATTTTGCAATGTCACCGGCTTACTGGTTGAAATCGTGACAAGTCGCTGTCAACAACACACAACGTTTTGCACGATTTTGCCCATAATTGACACTGTTATTTGCCATACAAATCCACTTCTTGAGACTGAAAACAAGGACGCATTGTTGAAACATTGACACTCAAGCTGTCTATGACGCCGGAGACAAAACTCCAAACAACCGGTGTTTGGCCTTGCTTTTAAAGATGCTCTATACAACTCCAAACAACCGGTGTTTGGCCTTGCTGTTAAAGATGCTCTATACAACTCCAAACAACCGGTGTTTGGCCTTGCTGTTAAAGATGCTCTATACAACTCCAAACAACCGGTGTTTGGTCTTGCTGTTAAAGATGCTCTATACAACTCCAAACAACTGGTGTTTGACCTTGCTGTTAAAGATGCTCTATTCAACTCCAAACAACCGGTGTTTGGCCTTGCTGTTAAAGATGCTCTATACAACTCCCAACAACCGGTGTTTGGTCTTGCTGTTAAAGATGCTCTATACAACTCCAAACAACTGGTGTTTGGCCTTGCTGTTAAAGATGCTCTATACAACTCCAAACAACCGGTGTTTGGCCTTGCTGTTAAAGATGCTCTATACAACTCCAAACAACTGGTGTTTGGCCTTGCTGTCAAAGATGCTCTATACAACTCCAAACAACCGGTGTTTGGTCTTGCTGTTAAAGATGCTCTATACAACTCCAAACAACCGGTGTTTGGCCTTGCTGTTAAATATGCTCTATACAACTCCAAACAACCGGTGTTTGGTCTTGCTGTTAAAGATGCTCTATACAACTCCAAACAACCGGTGTTTGGCCTTGCCGTTAAAGATGTTCTATACACCAAAGACAAATGTACTCTCAATACATTAAAAACGAGAATTATGTGGCAGGTAAAAAAGTGCTTAACACTTTTTTTCAGAATGTGTACGACACTTCAAGTATAAAAGGATACCTTTCCGATAAAAGTTTGTTGAGTCTTCACAAACTGATACAAATTCGTTCTTAGAAGAAAAAACCCACAAAAAACAACCAACAACAACAACAACAACAACAACAACAACAACAACAACAACAACAACAACAACAACAACAACAACAACAACAACAACAACAACAACAACAACAACAACAACAACAAATGATACGTAGATATCTCAAAAGCCATTTTGACATTGTAAAGGACAACGCTACACTCATAATTTAGCGCTATTAAAAAGAAAGAAATGTGTGTGTGTTGGAGTGGGTTGGGTGAAAAAGCGGAGAAGGAAGGGGTGGGGGGGGGGGGGGGTAACATCGTTGTTGATTAATCATTTTTTGCTGATCTTTATCGCCCTTCCAAAGTAAAAGAGAGGGAAGAACAATCAGAGAAACAAACTTATTTTGAAACTTTTTTTAACATTTTTTTAGTTACACGCAAGCAAGCAAAGTTTTGGAGTTGTAGAGTATTTTTCTCTCCCCTGTCTTTTGTTTTCTTTTTTTTTATTATTAATTTTTCTTTTTTCTTTTTTTAATTTTGCTTATGGTTTCAATTGATTTGATTTAAACAAAAGTTTGTATCATCACCCATTGCCTGACCCACATACTATGAAGGCTGTTCCAACCCTCAGTACAATCATCCTATACTACACACCAGTACACCCACCACGAAAACAGAACTTTCTGCCACAAGCACTACCACCACAAGCACTACCACCATCACCACTCATCGAATGAAGGGTCCCAATTAATTTAGCGGATTTTTCTTTCCTTTGGATAAAAGGAGGAGGAGGAGGAAATCAGTTTTGCTTAGCAGACCGTCAAAATGACTCGAGGGGAAAAGAGGGCAAAAGAGTTTTTGCACGTGCGCTCTGGTGGGTGGATGGCTAGTGTGACAATTCGGTTTGCCCTCCTCCGCGCAGCTCTAGTGTTGATCCGTTGGTTGAATTTCGTTAAACTGAAAGTGTGGTTTTAGCATCTGTGTGCGTGTGTGTGTGTGTGTGTGCCGTGTGTGTGTGTGTGTGTGTGTATGTGTATGCGTGCGTGCGTGCGTGCGTCTGTGTGTGTGTGTGTGTGTGTGTGTGTGTGTGTGTGTGTGCGTGCGTGCGTGCGTGCGTGTTTGAGTGACAATTCTGTTTTTCTTCCCCCGCGTGGCTCTGGAGTTGATCCGTTAAGGGATTTTGTGAAGAATGTGCGGCTTAGGCTTGTGTGAGGTTTGGGGGATATGTGTGGGACAAATACGAGTGTTTGCTGCAGTGACCTACTTTCGCTTCTTAAGCACAAAAAAAGCGACTTAGTTGTCCAGGGGGACACCGCATGGCCTGTCCGACATGGTCTTCTGCTAGAAATCATTTGACATTATTCGTGCTTCTGCTCGAGAACGGTAAGTGTGTAACAAAATGTACCACTCGAATCACCTTTGTAGGCAAAACCAATCAAGCAGGAGTTAGGTCGGGCTACGTTGATAGCCAGACCCCATCACAAACAGCTCTCCACATCTGACGGGTGCAACGCACAAGAAACGCAGAGCTACTATAAATAGCTCACGCTCTAGGCCGGCAGACAACTCTGTCAGTGCAGAACAGCTGCTGTCAAAGGGGGACTACTGCGTCAACCTGTCACAAGATGACACGCACTGAAATTCAAGACATCAGTCCTCCACAATCGAACTGAATAGAACTGCTAACCTGTTTGCAATGACTGGAAACAAAATCATGAAAACTTGGTTAAGTACCATCTCGTCATTGTTGGATTCAAAGAACAGCCCTTCTATCTGACTGAGCAGACCAAACAGGAAACTCAAGATACAGACGAATACATATATGCGCAGGTCTCTTACATTGCAATCGATTGAAGAAATATACTGCGTGCCTTTCGTACACATTTATAGACGAAAACATTTGCTGATGTAGTAGAAAACCCGCGCCCAAAACAATACACACAACGATACGATGGTTCTCAGACAGACAGACAGACAGACACTCACAGACACACGGACAGACACACAGGCAGACACACAGGCAGACACACAGATGGACAGAGGGGCATATAGACGTAACTATATAACACTCAAAGTTAACAGGCACACTTCCCTCCCAGTTATTATGCATTTATCATTATTACAGCCAAAGAAAAATACGCTGAGATCTAACAGCTGCACGCGTCATGATAAAGCGATCACAATTACTTCCGCTGCCTCGTTTACTTTTATTTTCTTCTTTTTTATAATTGAACCATTGGTTGTGTGCGTGTGTGTGTTTGTGTGTGTGTGTGTTTGTGTGTGTGTATATATATGTGTGTGTATGTATATATATATATATGTGTGTGTGTGTGTATGTGTGTATGTGTGTGTGTGTGTGTGTGTGTGTGCGCGCGCGTGTCTGTGTGTGTGTGTGTGTGTGTGTGTGTGTGTGTGTGTGTGTGCGTGAGCGCGCGCGTGTGTGTGTGTGTTTGTTTGTGTGTGTTTGTCTGTGTCATTGTCTTTGTCTGCGTGTCTGTGTCTGTGTGTTTTCGTGGCTGTGTGGGTTTCTGTGTGTCTGTATGTGTATGTACGTCTATGTGTGCGTCTGCGTCTACGTCTGTATTTCAGTGCCTGCGTTTATGCGAGTCTATGCGTTTTTCTGTGTCTGGGTCGTATTTTGTTTTGAATTGTTTTCTACGACTGACTCTTTTCTGCCCTTTTTTCTATTAAATAGAGACCCCCACTCTCACCCACCAGCTTGGACTCCTGCACTCTACCCCCCCCCCCCCCTATCACCCCCCCCCCATTCGATCGATCAGTGATGGATTTGCAGTCGGTCCCGGGGTTTATCAGTCATTTTGCATACCCCCCATTCAATCAATCCTCCCGAGGGGGGTGGGACTGCGGCGCACGACAGCTGGATGTAGTAAATTCGATTGTCTTGGGGGATAACATATTTCATATTTCTCTCACTCTGTCTGTGTTGTTGATAGCCCTTAAAGCGACAGTCACTGATTGTATTGGTTCGTTTGTTGGGGTCGGGGTGTGCGTCCGTGTGTGTGTGTGTGTGTGTGTGTGTGTGTGTGTGTGTGTGTGTGTGTGTGTGTGTGTGTGTGTGTGTGTGTGTGTGTGTGCAACAAACAAAACCACACACACACACGAACACAAACATATGTTTCTTTGTTTAGTTCACCGAAGAGTATCATTCCTGTTAGCTAACACCATGTGTACAGGTTGTCTCCCCTGTTGTATTAGAATCTCCATTCGCTAGTTAATACTACAGTTTTAAAATAAAGAAATGACGGGCGCTGTGGCGGGGTGGTAAGACGTCGGCCTCTTAATCGGAAGGTCGAGGGTTCGAATCCCGGCCGCGGCCGCCTGGTGGGTTAAGTGTGGAGATTTTTCCGATCTCCCAGGTCAACTTATGTGCAGACCTGCTAGTCGCTTATCCCCTTTTGTGTGTACACGCAAGCACAAGACCAAGTGCGCACGGAAAAGATCCTGTAATCCATGTCAGAGTTCGGTGGGTTATAGAAACACAAAAATACCCAGCATGCTTCCTCCGAAAGCGGCGTATGGCTGCCTGATTGGCGGGGTAAAAACGGTCATACACGTAAAATTCCACTCGTGCAAAAACACGAGTGTACGTGGGAGTTTCAGCCCACGAACGCAGAAGAAGAAGAACAAAAATAAAGAAAGCGTACGGCAGCTTTTAGAACGGTTTACTTTGACATCTGCAAGTCGTCCTTGATCTACCTAAACCTAACTTGGGATTAAATGCTCCGAAGCAGAGACGTACTGTTTTTGTCCTTTAAGTATTTGCAATTTAAAAAAAAAAAGAGAACTAGTTTCGAACAACAGTTCTTCGTCAGCAAACAATACTAACAGAATGTCAAAGGAGAGAATAACTGTTGTTCGAAACCGATCCTATTTTTTCGTTGTTCGTTGTGCATGTTTCTGGTCAGTACGTTTTCATTTTTATTTTGTTCTTGTTCTTACCTGCAGTCTCTTGTTCATAATTACAATTTGTCCAATGCAAGCACATACCGATTCTTAGAAAAAGATCGTTCCATACTTATTATAATGTTAATTTCTCCATTGACCACACCCTACCTCCCTATCCCCAACCATACCCCCCCCCCCACCTCCAAAAACAAGGAGGGTGAATGGATATCATTGCTCTGGAAAGAAGCGTAGGTAATCACATTAATTTGGCTCACTTTTGGTCTGCCAATAGAGCTGTTATCTAGGCGGACGCTTATCCATATGAACGACCACGGCGACCCAGACTGTGTAAGCCAGACGAGGATGTCTGCGAGGCCCAAGCGAAAAACAATGGCCAGGCAATTCAATCAGACGTCCTTTGACAAAGCCTGGGTTACCTTCTCAACTCGCCGCTGTAGATCCCATGTGGTATTTACATTGAATGCCCTCCCCTGTCCTTCGACCCCGTCCCCATCCCCCTTGCATCTTTCAATCACCACCACCCTCTCCACTGCTCACCACATTCCCACGTACTCCTCGTCACTTGCTCACGTACATGACACATATCTGTCCAGGCTTTTACTTAAAGGCACAGTAAGCCTCCCGTAAACCATCACAGAGCTCCCCGAGCGTCTACATACAGTACAAGCATACTTCCATTTGAACGCTCACCGAACGGGAACATCCTGGCTGCTTTCTGTCGAGCGTGAGAAATTTTCAAAGAATTTATTTTCGTGGACTTGCTCCTCCACAACAATGGCGCCTCGTTTTGGTGCTGGACGGCTGTTATTAATATTCAATACCGGAAATCACGCCCAGACAGTAAGCCTCCCGTAAACCATCACAGATACTGTCAGGCTTTTACACACAGTACAAACACCCTTCCATTTGAACGCTCACCAAACGGGAACATCCTAGGTGCCCTACGTAAAGAGCGAGCAATTTTTAAAGAATTAATTTTGCAGATTGTCTCGAACACTTTTTGGACCCATCCTGAACTCAGGTCAAAAATGAGTTACTTCCCTTCGGGTCTCATTCTATCGATGTAAACTGGCGATAGCCGTGGATCGATGATTATCAGAATGTTTTTGGACCGTGGTGCGTTTTTGCGCTAGACCTAACTTTTTACTGAAAATCTAAAGAATAAATTGACAGCTTGTTACACAAACATTCTTTAATCATAAAAGAATTCTTTTTTCATCAAGACAAGATCAGTACAATTCGAAGTTGTGAAAGTTTGAAAAAAGAAAAGCCCGGAAGCAGGGTCACGCAAGGGTCGTAGCAGACGATGGTTTATGCATATCGCCGTTCCTCTCAAAAGCCATCGCTAGAGTTCTTGTGAACCACAGCCCTTTGTTTCGTGCATAAAAACGTGCTATTGTAGATAAGCTCACATCGAGTCGCATTGTGAAAAAGGGAAACTAGATCACACGGGTTCACAATGGCTCAGGGGTAAGATAAACCACGCAAAAATAAATTCTTTGAAAATTGTTCGCTCTTTTCGGAGGGCACCCACGGGGGATAACCGGTCAAAGGCCGAACAGAAGCCGAAGGCCGCTCATGACACGTGTGAAGGCAAGTTTTGTCTGTTTTCTAGGTATTGTTTGATTTATGTCGGGATTTAAGGTAAGCTACTGATTCAGCGATGACTAAATTTGTTTCTCGATGCATAAAAAGTCAGGGAGCGATTGATATTTGCCCGTAAATAGCCTTCAAAGCTGAAAATGTCCGCGATCGAGCACCAGAAATGGCTGTTCGATGGGTTTTGCAAGTAGAAATGTGCTTTATTTCACCAAATCAGCTCGTATTTGGTGTGGGTACGGGATTCTAGAGGACGAAGGAGTCATAAGATGTGCAAAGAAGTGCTATTTGGGAGTAGAATAAATCTTCCGAGACAGTAGACAAGAGAAGGTCATATTTGAGAGACGCGCGTAGGCCGATTGTCTTTCCGACAAGCGAATGATACAGCAGATTAATCATTCGTTTTGACCAGAAACCTAGTCTCTAGTTTTTATGAATGAGTTTTTTAATTAAAACAATCACGAGAACTCTCTCGCTTAGCCTAATGGCTGTTCGATGGGTTTCGCAAGTAGAAATGTGCTTTATTTCACCAAATCAGCTCGTATTTGACATCGGTTTGGTATATATATATATATATTTTCTAATCCTACCGCAAACTGGATAGCAGACGCGGCACGACTGTTGCACCACACTTTGAAGTAATCCCACACTTTGAAGTAAATTACTTCAAAGTGTGGGGATGTGCCCCACACTTTGAAGTAAACCCATTTTTTACTTCAAAGTGTGGGGGGATCTTCCCACACTTTGAAGTAAACTCAGTTTTTACTTCAAATTGTGGGGGGATCTTCCCACACTTTGAAGTAACTTACTTCAAAGCGTGGGACTTTTGCATCGCCTGTTTGAGCCTGATGATTTTGTCAAAAAAAATGGCAAAGTCTTTTGGATGAGTGAACAGAAAAAGTGAGCGAGCCAAGAAACATAGTGATGTTTGTTATCAGGCTTTAAGTGTGACGAAAACTCGTGGTGACGATTTTAAAACATGTTGGGTCACGCATGGTCCAATCTTACATGGTCCAACCTTACATGGTCCAACCTTACATGGTCCAACCTTACATGGTGCAACCTTACATGGTCCAACCTTACATGGTCCAATCTTACATGGTCCATATATATATTATTGGACCATGTAAGATTGGACCATGTAAGATTGGACCATGTAAGATTGGATCATGTAAGGTTGGACCATGTAAGGTTGGACCATGTCATATTGGACCATGTAAGATTGGACCATGTAAGATTGGACCATGTAGGGTTGGACCATGTAAGATTGGACCATGTAAGGTTGGACCATGTAAGGTTGGACCATGTAAGATTGGACCATGTTTGGTTGGACCATGTAAGATTGGACCATGTAAGGTTGGACCATGTAAGGTTGGACCATGTAAGGTTGGACCATGTAAGGTTGGACCATGTTATATTGGACCATGTAAGATTGGACCATGTAAGGTTGGACCATGTAAGGTTCGCGGTAGGATTAGAAAATATATATATATACCAAACCGATGTCAAATACGAGCTGATTTGGTGAAATAAAGCACATATCTACTTGCGTAACCCATCGAACAGCCATTAGGCTAAGCGTGAGAGTTCTCGTGATTGTTTTAATTAAAAAACTCATTCATAAAAACTAGAGACTAGGTTTCTGGTCAAAACGAATGATTAATCTGCTGTATCATTCGCATGTCGGAAAGACAATCGGCCTACGCGCGTCTCTCAAATATGACCTTCTCTTGTCTACTGTCTCGGAAGATTTATTCTACTCCCAAATAGCACTTCTTTGCACCTCTTATGACTCCTTCGTCCTCTAGAATCCCGTATCCACACCAAATACGAGCTGATTTGGTGAAATAAAGCACATTTCTACTTGCAAAACCCATCGAACAGCCATTTCCGGTGCTCGATCGCGGACATTTTCAGCTTTGAAGGCTATTTACGGGCAAATATCAATCGCTCCCTGACTTTTTATGCATCGAGAAACAAATTTAGTCATCGCTGAATCAGTAGCTTACCTTAAATCCCGACATAAATCAAACAATACCTAGAAAACAGACAAAACTTGCCTTCACACGTGTCATGAGCAGCCTTCGGCTTCTGTTCGGCCTTTGACAGGTTATCCCCCGTGACCTAGGATGTTCTCAATCGGTGAGTGTTTAAATGAAAGGGTGTTTGTACTGTGTGTAAAAGCCTGACCGTATCTGTGATGGTTTACGGGAGGCTTACTGTGCCTTTAACACATGCCGAAAACCTACAGCATATTGCTGCTTCCTGTGCAGAGTTGGACCCTTAATCGATTTTTCATGTTAATACTGATATCAGATACGAAATTAATTTAAGATAAAAGAGAAACAGATGGAAGGAGGGACAGAAGGAGGGAGAGAGGGAGGGAAGGAGAAGGAAACAGACAGCCAGACAGCCAGATTGACAGCCTGACAGGCAGAGACAGAGAGAGACAACGCGAATGAGGCAGAGGCAGAGAGTGAGAGGGAGTGAGAGAGAAAAAGAAAGAGAAAGAGAGAGAGAGAAGAAGAAAAACCAGAGAGAGAGAGAGAGAGAGAGAGAGAGAGAGAGAGAGAGAGAGAGAGAGAGAGAGAGAGAGAGAGAGAGAGAGAGAGAGAGAGAGAGAGAGAGAGAGAGAGAGAGAGAGAAATGCTGCTCAATTAGATCTGAAAGGCCTGTTAAACCACTGAGAACAAAACGTACAGAGCAAGAATATAACGAAGGTTACGTGAACAGTAACAGTCAATCGAAAGACTAGAATGACAAAACTTTGAATGACAATGGTTATAGACCCAAACCGGCTGTGCACAGGCTTCAATATTTGGCAATGGAAATAATTAAAACTAATAAAATATGTGGTGCATGGTCTGCTTCATTGATCGTAAAATCATTATCCACCAGAAAAGACCCGTCAAGCCATCTGCGTTTTCCCGTCAAACGGCTATTTTGTCCATTTATAAGGTAATTGCAGTCATGTCGTGTGTGCATGTATGCGTTCAGGACATAAAATCGAGCAGTATTTTGAGTTGTAATTATGGCTCGCCCCTGGTTGTGATCAGAAACGGTCTGCAAAGATGTCTGCTTGTTTTAACTCATTAGTGTTCCCGAATAACTCGTAAATCGACCAAATTACGCAACACGTTTTCTCTTTAGTCAACTGAACGGTCAAATTTGAACGGTCAAATCGCTCTCTCGCTAAGTTTTCCATTGATAAATTCGCAATATGAGAAGCAGTATGGCTGTTTGTGGTATGAAATGCCAATTCGTTTGTACAGTTGGGCCTCTTTTTAAGACTACCAACAATGTAAGACCTGTTTAAGACAGTTTAAGACCTAGTGTTTTTACATTTTTGGAGGGAGTCTTAATTAAAAATGGAAGAACATGTACACAAAATATGTACAGAAAAGCGGAGAAAAGGTTATTAAAATCGGGCAAGTTTTAAATCCGGGTATCGTTAAGGTAGGTTCCGCTGCGCTGTACGTTTTTAACTGCTGGCTAACTCTGCCTTCGTCCGAAAAAAGAATTTAGAAAGTTAGACTGATCATCTCATTTCCTGAGCGGCCCAAAATACATTAGATGACCACCATTACTTTCTGTGGCTCTGTGTGTCACACGCAACGTGGACGTAAACTATCATTGGCTTTTTTCAACACCGCTATCATTCGTGATACTTGTGCGTGTTTAAAACCTCCCTAACTCAGTGCCCAGTGAGCACACACATCAGCGCTCCATCCAATTCGATGCACGCCATCTTGTAAGTATACCCATACAAGTTATAGCAATTCTGATAGACACTTGGAGGAATTCGGGGAATCTCATTGGATAGTCTCACACCACCCTATTTCAGTCATATGACCATATTGCTACGGAAATGTAACGATATATTTACAACAACAAAACTACACGTGTTTTGGGTTTAGTCACTTCAACTCGAGCAGACGGTCTTTCCACCGCTATCATACAATCGAAGACATGCAATTCTACTTACCACTGCTCGCCAGATCTAAAGATGATTATAATTACCATAATCTGCTAATTTCCGACGAAACAGGACATAATATTAACATTTCTTTACTTGAAAAAAATTCTCCCATTGAGAAAGAGTGTCGAGCGCACGGGACGTCGCCGCTTTGCTCTGCTGAACAATATTCCTACCGGTAATTGTCTTCAAAATACGGATTATTTTCTTTCTTTCTGTTCTCTCATTTTCTTGGCAGCCAAAGGCGATAATTACGCAATATCAATTGACCGCTCAACAATGGAGGTATTGGTTTTCTCCCAATTATTGCCAAAACAGCCCGAATATAAAATCAACAAACTAAAAAATCACCACCAAAAATAGAAAATGTCTTACGTCCTCCTAAGGCAGCCATTTATGCAAATGAAAAACTTCTTCTAATTGGGATCCACAGCCGAAAGCGCGCATAACCGGCGGTTACAGGATGTCAGGCAGCCATCTTGGCAGTCAACAGAGAAGTGCTGCTATTTTTTTGTTATCCAAATGCGCGTATAAGGCCTGCCATAGACAGTACGATTCGACTCGAATCGACCGAAGTAGGACAGTAATGATGGATCTGCAAGGCAGAGTCGACTTAACTTACTCACCCACTGACACAGTTACACAAACATACGAGTATGACAGACAAACGAACACATCCCTGATCATAGGAGCAGCTAGGTAAGTGTTTTGCGTGTGTGTGCATTGTTTTTCTTCTCGATGTTTAAGATTTAAGTATCAGTGCGCGCACGCGCGAGCATGCGTGCGTATATATATATAATATATGTGTGTGTGCGTGCGTGCGTGTGTGTGTGTGTGTGTGTGTGTGTGTGTGTGTGTGTGTGTGTGCGCGTGCGTGTGTGTGTGTGTTTGTGTATTTGTGTGTTTGCCCTGTGCGTTCGTGTGCGTGTGTGTTTGCGTGTGCGTGTGCGTGTGCGTGTGCGTGTGTGTGTGTGCGTGTTTCGCGTGCGTTTTGGGCGAGACTCTTTTAGGCTTAGCTGTGGTGCTTAAACACTAAATCCATATAAACATATTAACATATAATCAGCCTGCCCGTCAGGAAGAAATTGTTTCAGAAAGTCGTCAAACTACCCGGTTACGGTAACTGGTGGTTGGTTGTTCAGCTTTGACGTTGCTTGCCTTGAACATTGCTTACCAAGTCAATGAACCGTTGGGTTCAATCTTCAATCTTTCGTAGCAGATTGTCTAGTGTTGTTCGATGAACGGTGATTCAGTTCAGTTTTATATATAAATACAATGTATTACATACAAGTTACCCTTTTTGCTGTCCTTATTTTCTATTATGCAAATGTAATAATAGTAAAATAAATATTTTGATTTCATTTCTGTTCAAGTTGCCTTCACCTCGTCAGGTTTTCTCAGTTGTATACGATGCTATCTTTGAAATATTTCTTGAAAGGTGTTTGAAAGTGAAAACGTGAGAACAAAAGAAAAGTGACAAGAACAAACATCAATCACGAAGATCTTTAAAAGACGGAGAAGTAAAAACAGGACGAGCTACCGGGAAAAGAAGGACAGGAGAGAAGAAAGATCGAAAAACAAACACACACTCACTCAGGAAGACAAAGACATGGTTTACGAAAAGAGGAGGAAGCAGAAGAAACCAGTTAAGAGTGAGGTCGACAAGATTTAGTACTTCAGTCAGTAAAAAATAAAAACATACATAAAGACAGAGCGAGATTTAAGAGACCAACGAAGCAGATAAAGAGGCTAACAACGAGGTAGATTTACGAGGAGGAGAAAAAGCGGGACGAGGGCGAGAAGAGAGAGATTATACCACTCTGCCACACGCACGCATTTTCCTGTCCCCCGGACGAAAGAAAGCACGGTGATTTAATATCGGCTCTTTCCGTGCGCACACAAATCCTCGCATTTCAGATTGCGTCCCTGATTGGAAAATTGCAGACCATCTTTGACAGCTCCAACCGTCCGCGTCCCCGAATGTGAAATTGCTGCGGCTTGTTTTGGGGCCATTGTTCCTTTCTTTCCTTTTATTTTTCCTTGTTAAATGCACAGTCCTTCTTTCGTACCCAATTATTCGACTTACCGTTCTAGATCTGGCTCTCATGTTTTTTTTATTTTAATTTTTTATTATTTTAATTTTTTTACATGGGATAAAAACAACCATTTATTTGGACTCCTACTAGAAATCAACAGTACGTTTTAAAGCTTGATTTATTAATATCTGTACGGATGGAAATGGAAACTCGTAAAATATGTCCCATTCTGCACAGGAAGCAGGTAGAGGTCGTAGGTTTTGTGTTATATGTCCCAGTGGATATATGTTCTATTATGTTCCAGTGGATATATGTTCTATTATGTTCCAGTGGATATATGTTCTATTATGTTCCAGTGGATATATGTTCTATTATGTTCCAATGGATATATGTTCTATTATGTTCCAGTGGATATATGTTCTATTATGTTCCAGTGGATATATGTTCTATTATGTTCCAGTGGATATATGTTCTATATGTCCCAGTGGATTCATGTTATTATCCCATGCACAACCTTGGGCAGATCTGAGGTGGTGTCCATGAATGTTGACGCGAGAAGGAATATATCTTTAGGCTTACTTTCTGTCTCTTTCCTCGTTTTTACATTTAGTCAAGTTTTGACTAAATGTTTTAACATAGAGGGGGAATCGAGACGAGGGTCGTGGTGTATGTGTGTGTGTGTGTGTGTGTGTGTGTGTGTGTGTGTGTGTGTGTGTGTGTGTGTGTGTGTGTGTGTGTGTGTGTGTCTGTCTGTCTGTCTGTGCGTGTGTGTGTGTAGAGCGATTCAGACCAAACTACTGGACCGATCTTTATGAAATTTGACATGAGAGTTCCTGGGAATAATATCCCCGGACGTATTTTTCTTTTTTTGGATAAATACCTTTGATGACGTCATATCCGGCTTTTTGTAAAAGTTGAGGCGGCACTGTCACACCCTCATTTTTCAATCAGATTGATTGAAATTTTGGCCAAGAAATCTTCGACAAAGGCCGGACTTCGGTATTGCATTTCAGCTTGGTGGCTTAAAAATTAATTAATGACTTTGGTCATTAAAAATCTGAAAATTGTAAAAAAAAAATTTTTTTATAAAACGATCCAAATTTACGTTTATCTTATTCTTCATCATTTTCTGATTCCAAAAACATATAAATATGTTATATTTGGATTAAAAACAAGCTCTGAAAATTAAAAATATAAATATTATGATCAAAATAAAATTTTCAAAATCAATTTAAAAACACTTTCATCTTATTCCTTGTCGGTTCCTGATTCCAAAAACATATAGATATGATATGTTTGGATTAAAAATACGCTCAGAAAGTTAAAACGAAGAGAGGTACAGAAAAGCGTGCTATCCTTCTCAGCGCAACTACTACCCCGCTCTTCTTGTCAATTTCACTGCCTTTGCCACGAGCGGTGGACTGACGATGCTACGAGTATACGGTCTTGCTGAAAAATTGCATTGCGTTCAGTTTCATTCTGTGAGTTCGACAGCTTGACTAAATGTTGTATTTTCGCCTTACGCGACTTGTTTTCTTCCCTGTAAGATTTTTTGTTGTTCCATCGCTGTTTACACCTCTCTCTCTCTCTCTCTTTCTCTCTCTTTTTGTGAGTGAGCACAGTGTACAGCTGCAAATCTCCAGAAAGCAGACTGCGCAGACCAGCTCCATGAATTCAAGTCATTTCCGGTTTGGTTCGGTTCGCGTTTGGAGAGGTAACCCGGCGGAAATCTCGCAGACGGGAGAACAAACGAGATTTGGAGAAAAGTTTGATTCAAGACATGAAATCAATATGGCTGCTGGGTAAAGGGAAGAAGGATAAATAAGAAGTTAGGGCAGCGGGACAGTTGGATGGAGGTAGGGGTGATAGTTATCAGTGGGGGTAGGGGACGTTGGCGGCCATCCATTTCAACGTTGCTTTTCATTACATGGAATAAAACATGTTCTTGGATTCCAGATAACGAAGATGTTAGATAAAATTCAGTTTGACAGGCATGTCAGAAATGATTTTGAATCTGACACTCAAATTACTGTCCGATGTCTATTTCATTCTTTCTTAGATCAAGAGAGTTTTGAAAAGTCGATGCATGAGTGCAGATTTTGATCGGCAATAATGTTGCTTCCTGTTTGGATATAATCGGCGCTATTACGGAATTCGAGTGATTGCATAAAGAAATGCCCGGAGAGAGAGAGTGAGAGAGAAAGAGAGAGAAAGAGAGAGAGAGAGAGAGAGAGAGAGAGAGAGAGAGAGAGAGAGAGAGAGAGAGAGAGAGAGAGAGACGCACGCATGCACGCACACGTATGGTAAAACACACAAACACACATACACACACACACACACACACTCACACACATACAGAGAAAGAGAGAGAGAGAGAGAGAGAGAGAGAGAGAGAGAGAGAGAGAGAGAGAGAGAGAGATAGAGAGAGAGAGAGAGAGAGAGAGAGAGAGAGAGAGAGAGAGAGAGAGAGAGAGAGAGAGAGATAGAGAGAGATAGAAAGAAACAGAATTAGTGAGAAGCTTCATAAAGCTCCACAAACTGTCTCCTTAAACCATGTCGTATTTAAATTTCTGCCCGTCTCAGCAATCATCGCAAAGTGTCGCGAGACCTCAGAGGTCGCCATGTTTGCAAATGGACGACGTTCATGAAGGTACAAGATGCAAACAAGACGCCCAAAGGGACATGAGAAATGCCGATATTGGGATGAATTAAATGGTAGGATGAATCTCCATGACCTTCTGCAGAGAAAAAACTATTCGTTATGGTCCAGACACTTTAGGCTTGGAAGCATGGTTCGCTTTCCGCGACCGGCTTCGTGCCAAGGTTAAAACGTAACGGACTCATTTGATCAGAGACTGCAAATGGAGATGTTTGCATCCAAGTGATAGAGATGAATTGCAAAGTAAATGAAAGAAACAAAAACCTGACAGTGATGGCTTTTCAAAAAAAAAATTCAGTTAAAAACACACCTGACAAACAAACAAACAAACAAAGAACAAACAAGCACAAAAAAGATTCTGTCCAGAATCTGTCCAGTGCAAAAAAATGACAAGGAAAATTAAACAAGCGATCCCGAGAAAGAATCTTCTGAACCGACTGATGTCCGACGATTTTTGTTCCCGCACCATCTTTTATTTTTCCAAAGCTTACAATGGGGACATACATGCACTCATAGACAAACACAAAATACAGAGACGGACAGATAGACAGACAGACAGTCAGACAGCCTCTCTTTAAATGCACATTGTCATCACGTATAATCATTAGAATTGTCTCTCTTATTGGCGACGTCTGTTTGCTTCTATACCACTACCCTAATCGATGAATCTCTCTCTCTCTCTCTCTCTCTCTCTCTCTCTCTCTCTCTCTCTCTCTCTCTCTCAGGCTCTCTCTCTCTCCCTCTCTCTCTCGCAAAAAAAGTATTCATATGCTTATTCTGCTACCCTCGTAAAATAAAGAATTGTCATTGTCATTGTCTCTCTAAGAAACTTTGAAAACCTGCTTATTGTCCATCTTTGTTCCATAAATGCACGGAAGTCTGTCTTGATATCATTGTTGTGAGGTCTGGCATGCAAAAATACAAAACAAAACAAAACAAACTCTAAGCCTTTACACTTTCAGAACTAAAATTCACCTTTACACATGATCTCAGTACGTCAATATCGATTTTCAATAAAACTGTCCGCGACCACTTACAATAACAATACAGGATGCCTGGCACCTAAATGGTCGCCTCGCCTGCTGGCAGGCTTAAAACACAGGGAGGGCCCCTTATTCTGAGCACGGAGCACAAAAAATAGCCATTAGTCCGATGCCTAACCTTTGTTTGA